>NC_058056.1:4787298-4847298 GCF_020085105.1 Siniperca chuatsi | reverse complement strand
GCAAACATGACAAAGAGGTTGGACCGTTAGTGCCAGCCTTCTTTTCTTTTTTTTCCTTTTTTTTTTACATTATCTAAAAATGATCAAAAATTTTTAAATTAATTTTTAAATTTCACTGAGATTTCTCAGATTTCTTGCTGCTGCTTAAAGTGAGAGAAATTACACATTTCCTTAACCCATGGAAGCACTCTTTGCATGTCAGATCCCATTGGATTCTCATCGTCAGAGTGGGTTGACACTGGTGTGTGCAGACAATTTCATTCCATTTAGCATATTTGCATAATGAATAACTCAGCTATTTCCACACAGGATCCCATGCTGCTTGCATTATTCATCATCTGGTGGCATCTTCTACAAGGCTCATGTTCAGCCTCTACCTGATGGGCCAACATCGTGTTCGAATTAGACTTTTTATGTTTCACTAGGTACAGTCAGCAGGGGAATTCCCCCAACAGTACAATTTGAAGTATGAATATGAAGGAAGATGTCCAGTCTTTCTCCTAGCCAAAACCAACACAAGCGCTTGTGCGTATATCACTGGATCATGGAGTGATATACGCACAGGCGCATAACCTAGGTACTTTTCAAGGATGAGTCGAGGAATAAAACACCAGAACACCTGCTTAGCTTATTCAGAACATATGCCGGCATTTATTTAACAGTAATACTGAACACAGTACAGTTCTCTGTGCAATTGGTTAACCAGTCCTTCAAATAAACCACAGAAATATTCCATAGTGAGCCAGCTTAAGTTTCTTAGTTCAGTTCTTGTTTTTTTCCCTATGATGTCCTTTCAGTCTTTCACTTGCCCCCTTCAACCAACTCAGGTTAAGAAAATAAACCGAGTGGGGCAAGTGTGGTGAGAGCTCAGCTCTCATCTGTATGATGTGATAAAGAGAAGCAAATTAACACCCGGCAAGAGCCAAATGTGAGTAGATTTTCTGTTTGGCGGGTAAATTTCGGAAGGCTATCCACCACACTGGCGGGTAAATGTTTGTACCAAAATAGTCATATAATAACAAACTATGCTGAGAGTCTCTACCACGTGACATTTTCGGGCGCGTTGCTTTTTCACACTCACACACACTACCATATGTGTTTTGCATGCATCTAAACCGTGCCGCGAAAGTGACTGTCTCGAGCGCTCCTAATTTCGCGCCACTGTTTACCGTACGTCTTAAGTCTCTTTTGTCTGGACCCCTCTCTCTTCCCTCGCCGGTTCGTTCCACCTCTGCATCCTCGGTGTGTCCTCCTCCAGATCTCAGTGGGGACATCGGTTGTTCTGAGCCTGACTTGTGGCTTCAGCATGATCAGCTGTTCCCTGCTGTAAACAATGTGGCCAAACAGCTGTTCTGTAGCAGTGCCCTGATCGAGTAGCAGGAGTTTGTTGTTTAATGGCCATGTTTAATGGCAAAAAAACAAAAACAAAACACTCTCTACTCTCATTTTTGTAAAGAGCGTAGTTTAAATTACACTTACACAAAATTTTGTTAAGTTTTATAAGAAAAGGAAAGCTAAAAGTTGGAAAAAGTAAGACGACAAGAAGGAGCAACAGGCAACAGGCACGTTGGCGCATGCACACTACCTCTGTCTTTCTCACACACAAACACACACATACACACACAGACATATAGATACACAAAGACTGACACATACAGACACACAAACTAACATACATACAACTGTTTTTCTGCATTTGTGGGGACTTTCACACACACATACTGTTTTTAATGTCTTTGTGAGGAGTTCCACACACTGTTCCACCAAAACTGCTTTTTTTTTTTTCTATCTTCGGGAGGATTGTTATTAACACACACACACAACACACACAGACATACACACAGCAACTGGTTTTGCCATATTTGTGGGGACTTTTGTGGGGATTTGTACTGCTTTTTTCAACAATTTATTAAAATATAAGTGAAAAACAGTGGCAATGTTACAGTAACTTCCAGCTTATCTGGCAATGTATTTCAGCTCTTAGCTTCTTTAGATAATGTTTTCTCTTTTCCGTGTGTTTTTTGGTGGACTACTATTTTTGCATATTTTAAGCTGCAGAAACCATTCAAATGTTAAAACTTGCTTTTTAAGGACATTTATGCTTCTATTCAACGTTTTTAAACCATTTGTACTTTTTAAAATATTGTTGTTTTTTTAACAATTCAAGTGAAAACCATCGACAATATGACAATTTAGCTTCCAGCTTTTCTAGCAATGTATTTCAGCTCTTAGCTTCTTTAGGTTATGCAGTTCAGCTTCCAATTCTACAAATTCATTTCACATTTCTGCATTTTCAGCAATGCTTTGAAATGTCTTATTCTTCTGTATGTTTTTTGGTCGAGTAATACTAATTATATATTTATATAACTATAATTTTAGCTACAGAAACAATTCAAATGTAAAATGTTATGCTCTTGTAACATGATCATCCCCGATCTTGATGAACATTTTGGATCTTTATTAATGAAAAGGATTAGACTTTTCTGAAAGCTGGCTTCTAAGTCAGGCTAAACCAGGCCTGTCCAGAGCACTGATAAGCCTTCTCCAGCAACCTCCTCTGTCCCATGACCTTTTGCCGGACTCAGGTCACTAATGGAAAGTTGAATGACAATTTCTCAATTTACGGCAGCCTACAAAAACTCACTTGCATGAACAACCTAAATGAGTTTAGTAAATTACGATGTACTCTCCCTGGTCGTGTATAACACAACCAGACACCACCCTCTTTTAATGAACATCTCATGATCTCTGGGCTTCATAAAGTTAAAACCAGGACCTGAAACGTTAAGACTAAAGGAATAAAGAAAATGACTTTGCCATGCAGAATCAAATGTATTAATCAATGTGTTACGTTGCGTAACAATGTAAGAAGAATGTGGAACTTGATGTTGTCATGCTGATGCCACTAGACCCTGTCAACAAGAAATGTTCATTATGTAAAGAAATTAATATGATGTCATACAAAGTATGGATCACCGTTTTCTGTATAACAACTGATCTCTTGTTGTCTTAACCTTAATATTAAGAGGAAATGTAGGTGAAAGGCTGAATTCAACAGGCCCTCAGAGCGCGTGTTTGTGTCTACTAATCCCCCTCCTCCGATCACTCCTCTGAGAGGAAAGACAAGCTGACAGACAAGACATTCCAGAGATATAACTTTTATTTTACTATTTCATGTCCTGTTACAGATATATGTGTGGATAACCTACATATGGTGTGTCGTCATGACTGCAGATCGTAACGTATATTAGGCCTACCATGTATGACTTTTAACACTGTCTGTTAATTACTTTATATTATATAAGTGGACAATATCCTGCTCTATTCAAGTGTGGTGCCTTCCAACAACTGATAAGACAAAGCTTTAACATGGGAGAATTAAACTTAAAACTTTACGTTTTAGGTTTAATTAGAAAGAATATTGTGAATTATTTTAAGATATGCTGGGAGTGGACTAAGTTTCACGCCTTGGATACAAACAACCCCGCCCTCTTACAGAAGACATTAAGACAAGAGTAAACTTCTTGTCCTGGCTCAATCTGATCTCTTTTGTCTCTTCTCTGCTGCTCTTTAAGACAGTGGACACAACCCCCAAAAAATGCACATATCCAACAATTCTGAAAGAAAGAAGCCTGCTAAAAGGATGCTGTGCCATCTTTGAGATCTAACACGACAAGGTTAGAAAAGAAGAAAACCTCGGTCTTACGCACGTGGTGCAGAGAAAGAGAAATAAAGACAGATGGCGAGATGGCGCAAAATAGACTCAAAGACTTAACTCTTAAAGAAAGAAACTCTATTAGCGAACTTAAGTTTACCAGATTAAAGAAGTTGCTACATCCAGTCCTAACGAGTGCCGTAACAAACTTTTAACTCAGTCAACATCTGGCAGATGCTCACACCGTGTTGCTGTCACAACCGAACTTCTTCATTCTGCTTATGGAGGAAGTGCTCCGACTCAGGCCAAAGTCGCCCCGTGGGACCGACAGCGCGGCCTGAAACATGGAACTCAGGGGAGTTTCATCCATAACTGATCGTCACAGAGTGCCACAGAGAAATGGCATTGCTTATCTACTCCTCTTCCCTCCATGGCACCCTCCACGCTTGCCCTGCTCAGCCAAACATCAGGTGAAACAACAGAGACTTTTCTGTGACATTGGGGTTTGATGCTCTAGCTTAATAGGAACAATTAGAAAACGTAGATGAAAATTACGATCTTCTATCAACATAGGTATAGCTAAATCACTTCAAGTGATTAATAATTCCTAATAATAATCTCCCTTGGCTTTCCAAAACTTCTCAGTTGCTGAACGGTCCTATAGTTTATTTAATTGGTAACTATTGAAGTTGTCCACATAGTCTGTGTTTACACAAGTTAATACCGTTAACCAAAACAATCATTCACTGCATCTTCTGTGTCAAATGGTCATTCATTCACTTATTAATTATTCATCGCTCTGTTCATATCTGTTACGGACAGAATAGCAGGAGACACCGAGGTGGAGACACAGATGGTTTATTGTACACGAGTCAGACAAGCAGTAAGTAGAATGGGTGATGATGAGTACTGATACCGTCCTTTGTTTTGCTGAGTCGGAGATCGGGAGTAGGAAACAAACACGGGAGTCAGGAGAACACAGAGCTGGAGAATGGAACTCAGGAGGGGAGACACACACACACACAGTTCGAGGCTGGAGTCTGACACGTTATCTGGTAGGGTAGAGAGTGTTGTCCTAGTAGAAACAAGACCGGACACTGACTGAGGGGAGTGGGATGTTTATGTACTGGGGCTGAGGCGATGCAGATGAGGATCAGGTGTGTGATTGGCAACAGGTGTCTGATTAGAATTCTGGTGAGGGAGTACCTGTGGTTGTGAGGTTGTGGAGCCTGGCGTGTCAGTGACAATATCATTCAGTCATGGTTGCATTTATCTATTCATTTGTGTGTCTAGTAGTATAGTTGTTGTGTAGTCTAGTAGTTATTATCCTGTGTGTGTAGTTAGTAGTTAAATAAACATTTATAAAACATTGGTTGTGTTTTTGTGTGTATGAAAGAATGATATCCGCTTTTGGATATTCCAGTCACTGTCCCGAGACAAGAACTCTGTAGCAACTTCAGATCAAGACTAAACTGATTATTAATTAAATTGATTATTTATTAATTAATTAATTAATTAATTAATTCATTCATTCATTCATTCATTCATTCATTTCTCCTTGTAAAAGGCCAGGTAAAAAACATTGAGCAGGGGTGGAATTACTCTGACAGCAGAGTCATGTCATATTCACCACTCTGCTAAGAACATATTCTTTTTAACAGAAATACTGTTTTCATTCACTAATTATTATCTCCGATCATGCGTTTGGTCCATAGACTGTATAAAATATGGACATCTGCGTGACGTCTACCATAGGTTTCTGAAGAGCCCGTGTGAAGCTCAGTGTGGTGGATCCAGCCAATGACAGACTGTAAACATTGCTGCTGTGATGTTGGCCATTTTAACATTGGGGCTTTTGGAGATTGACTTGCTTTTGGAGCCTCAAGTGGCCATTCGAGGAACTGCAGTTTTTGGCACTTCTGCGTTGCCTTCATTTTTCAACCCAGGAGGTTGCTGTATGCTCAAGGACCTCTTGTGGTTGCGGTGATTCACAATGTTTGAAAAACTCACTCCTCTTAACCGGCCAGTAGGGGCCGCAAGTGATCAACAACTGTTTCTTGGGGTTTTATTGCCATTTATATAAAATTTGAGAAATAAATTACATTTATACCTATATGTACACCTCTGTCGGAATTTGTTTAGCCTCCTTCAGTTGTACAGTACCTAATAATAGCTTCTAAATAGAGGTGCTCACATTGATGTTAAAAAAAAAGGTAAAATCGACTGTACTTATATAGCACCTTTCTAGTCTTTCTGATTACTCAAAGCGCTTTAAGTACATATCACATTCACCCCATTCACACACTGATGGCAGGTGCCAACAGCTCATTAGTTGAAAGAAACTAATCATTCACACACACTCACACTTGGGGATCAGTGTCTTGCCCAGGGACACTTCGACCTGTGGGCTGGGGGAAGCTGGGATTGAACCGCCACCCCTTTCGATTGGTGGACGACCCGCTCTACCACTAAGCCACAGTCGCCCACCATTGATGATTACACTCCTCTCACACTCCCAACCCCACACCCCTTTCCCTCCTGTCTTCTGTATCATTCTCTATCCCTTGTTGGTAAACAAGGGATAGAGAATCCCAGCTTCCCCCAGCCCACAGGTCGAAGTGTCCCTGCTCTCTCCTGCTCTTTTCTTCTCCATCCCTTTCTCTCTCCTGCAGCTGTCAGAGTTATTTGTCTCCTTTGAGGAGAAGCCTCAGGGTGCAGCCTCCTTAGCCCAGGTCCACAAGGCAGTGCTGCATGATGGGAGGACAGTGGCTGTCAAGGTCCAACACCCCAAAGTCCAGAGACAGAGCTCCAAGGACATAGTAGTGATGGAGGTGAGTCTGTGTCTATTAAACTACTTTGAAATAAGTGGAGAAGCATTGGGGTGTCCTGGTGGCTCAGAGGTCTGAGACACAGACTTGTGACATTCTGGCCTCAAACCTGGACAACTGATGCATGTTATTCTCTGTCTGTCAGTGACCTAACACAACTTGCAAAAAGTGCAAGGAAAGAAGAATTATCATAGTCAGGTCTGAATCTCAAGGCAAATGACTACAATCCTCACCATTCTCAAGTGACAGGCTAGTAACGTTAGCAGTTGTGATGACAGAATCGATGAAGTGTCAAAAAATAGAAAAGTTGACTGAATATTGCATTTTTAACAGAGAGGATATCAAAATAGTTCATCACGAGTGTCAGTTCAAAGGCAGTATGTTTGATATGCCAAGGGAGTATTGTGGTATTCAAAGAATACAACATCAACAGACTTTTTTCGACCAAGCATGCAAACTATGCCACAAACTTGTCATAGTGGGAAAGAGAAGAAAAAGCCCTGAAATTGTCTTCCAACTTAATTGCCAGGCAGAATATTTTACAAAGCAGTCGTCCATCCAAGAATCTGCAAAGAAAGTTAGCTACATGCTGTCACACAAACTCGAGAAACTGATGGAGAATTTTTGAAAGACTATATGGTAGAGGTAGGTAGCATACTGTGCCCTGACAACAAAGGTCAGTTTGAAAACATTAGTCCGTCTCATCGCACAGTCACTTGGCGTGTGGAAGTAACTGATGAAGAGTTGTCTGCTGAATTGTCAAAAAGGGCAGCTGACTTCACATAATTTTCCATCGTGCTGAGTTGAGAGCACGTATGTCAAAGATATCGTCCAGCTACTTATTTACATTCGAAGGATCAATGACAGGTTTGAAATAGTGAATAGTGAATTTCTTGCCATGGAGTCAATGAGGGGGACAACAAAAGGATCGGACCTCTACAATAGAGTGTCAAGATGTTTGCAGAGACTGAACCTGCCATGGACTAAATTGCTGAACGTGACCATTGATGGATCGCCGAACCTCACCGGGAAGAACATCGGGCTCCTGCGGAGGATACAGGACCGGGTAAGAGAGGACGACCCCATCTCAGATTTGATCTTCCTACACTGCATCATTCACCAGTAATCCCTGTGTAAATCTGTGTTGCAACTTAATCATTTCGCTAAAACAGTGTTACCACTCGAATGTTCACTGGCTGAGCGTGGGGAAGGTGTGTGGGAGTTGAGAAGAGAGATAGGGACGTTGCTGGTGACTGTGGATAAAGCTGACGAGTTCGCAGAGTTGCTAGACCCGGATTGGGTGTGCAACTTGGCATTCAGGGTGGATGTAATGGGCCATCTGAACCACCTCAATCTCAAGTTGCAGTGGAAAAATGTATTCGTCCATGAGCAGTATTCATACGTGCAAGTGTTCAAAGCCAAGCTGATCCTGTTTTCCTGACAAATGACCAAGTTCTTCACACATTTCAACAAGTCACTTTACAGATCACGGTTGATGGAAAAATATCTGTCCTCTGTGCTGCATATTTCAACATCAGACATAACGCCAGACTTTGATGGTCTTGAAAAGAGAAGAGACCGTATTAATTGTTCCCATTAGGCTAAATTACATGGGTAGGCAATGCTTTTCATAACAGTCATTCATAAATATCTCAGTTATAATTCATTCTCATAGGTTAGTTACACAAGTAAAACAGAACAGAAAATGAATTAATGTATTCATGTGTAAGACAATGTGTTTGTTCATAAATAGTAAATATTAGCCTAATCTTTTTTTCAAGCAGTGATGCAGGTCTGTACTGCAATGGTATTAAAGTTTGAGTTAGTACATAAGTAAAAACAGTCTCATACAGTTACACAAGTAATAACAGAAAAGTAAGAACAGAAAATGATTTGAGTCAAATTCATTAATGTATATATTCAAGAATATGAGTGTATTTGTTCAGAATTAGTGTCTGGGAATATTATTTTTTTCATTCAGTGATGCAGGTCTGTACTCTTATGGTAAATATTAAATTGTGATAATTGTAAAGCAGTCTGCCTTGAGGCCATCTTTATAACATAATGCAATGTATTTCATCAATGACCTATGCAGTGGTGCATATCAAACAATTGTCAAGATATATGCTAATTTAAAAGTTGATACATTTTCTCATTTTTTGAAACCAGAACAATAGCCTATTGTAAGACAATCTGCCATGTCTACCAAATTAATGCAGTTTAACATAATTCAGCACTATGTGTTTCATTTTGTGTTTAAAGAGTTTCCCTTTGGGAATCAATAAAGTATTTCTGATTCATTTTTGTTTTTATTTGTTATTTTTCTCCTTTATTACTGAAGTAAGTTTGATGACAGAAAAACAAGTGCAGGGATTGGAGTAAGTACAGCGGACCTTGAGACGATTGCTGCACACATCTTCTGACCACCCTGCCGGACCAGCTGGACCGTTTGGTCCAGAGGAGAGCTGGGTTAAGAGCTAACCTAACCCAGCCTGGACCTAAGGCTACTCCACTACCTAGCATACTCCTGGCTAATGTCCAGTCGCTGGAAAATAAAGTAGACGAAATAAGACTCAGGCTAATCCAGCAACGGGAAACCAGAGACATCTTTATAGAGACCTGGCTCTCAAGCTGTTGCACTCGATGGGCAGACCAGCGTGTTCCGCGCTGACAGAATGCAAGATTCCAGTATGATGAGGGGAGGCAGACTCTGTGTTTTTGTTGCTGCTATGTACATTCCCCCAGACACAAATTCAAAAAATGCACTACAGGAACTGTATGAGGTCATCAGCAGTCACATGACAAAACAACTGGTTTTGTCATGTGTATTTTTATTGTAGCTGGTGATTTTCATCAAACAGGCCTCAGAACTGTTCCTAAATTCCGCCAGCATGTCCACACCCCCACCAGGGGAAACAATACCCTGGATCATGTTTACTCAAACATTCCTGACAGCTCTCCCACCCCCACTTTGGACAATCAGACCAATTTCCCTGCTTCTCAAGCCAACTTATCCAGCTAATTAAAAGGACCATCAGAAAAAAACAAAGTGTGGACAGATGAAGCTACAATAGCTTTACAGGACTGTTTTGAGTGCACAGACTGGCACATGTTCAAAGATGCTGCCACCCAGGTAAACCAGTCAATCTTGAGGAATGTGAGCAAATGTGTTGATGTGGTGATCACAAAGACAATAAAATAATTCCCCAACCAGAAAACCTGGATGAATGGAGATGTGAAGGACCTGTCCAGAGCCAAAAAATCTGCCTTTTGGTCAGATGGCAAGGAAGCATACAGCACCTCCAAAGCGAGACTGAAAGCTGGCATCAAGAAGGCAAAGCGGAGGCATCAGGAGAGACTGGAGAGAGACCTCAACACCAAAGACATGTGGCAGACACTCCAGATCATGATAGGCTACAAAACTCACCCCCATTCTGATGAAGTGCTTTAAGACACTGGTTCTCCAGCACATCAAAGACAACACCCCAGTCAGCTTGGACCCTCACCAGTTTGCATTCAGATCCAGCAGTTCCACAGAGGATGCCATCTCCACTGCCCTCCACTCTTCACACACCTTGAAAATAACAACACCTACATCAGAATGATGTTAATTTCAGCTCTGCATTCAACACATGAAATTCCCCATGAAACTGATTGGCAAACTTAGCACTCTGGGCTTGAGTACTACACTCTGCAACTGGATATTGGACTTCCTCACAAACAGACCCCAGACAGTTTGGATTGGCAGTCACACCTCCTCCACTCTCAGCCTCCTCTTGTTCACGTTGTACACCCACGACTGCAATCCAGTCTCCCAGCAGTCTAGGCCTATAGCAGCATAACTAATATTAATAAATTAATAATAATAATAATAGGAATGACAGCTATAGGAATAATAATGACAGTATTAGTAACAGAGCCAATAAAAACAACTGTAGTAGTAGTTGTCGAGCAGGAACACAGAGGCAGCAAGGGGCCTACAACCACAGATCCAGTCTCTGCAACTCCAGAGGCAGAAATACCTGCTGAAAGCAACAGAAGGAGAGAGGAGAGAAACGAGAAAGCACAAAACTACGGGAGAGAGATGTTGAGTTAGTTACATGCAGTAATGGGATAGAAATGCATACAGCTGGAGAGGGAGAGAAGGAGAGAGGAAAGAGGTGCATCATGGGAAGTCTCCCGGCAGTCTAGGCCTATAGCAGCATAACTAAGGGATGATTCAGGGCTCACCTAAGCCAGCCCTAACTATAAGCTTTATCAAAGAGGTCTTAGGCCTACTCTTAAATGTAGAGATGGTGTCTGCCTCCCAAACCCAAACTGGGACCTGATTCCACAGAAGAGGATCTTGATAACCTTCAGTTATCAAGATCCTGGCTCCCATTCTACTTTTGTAGACTCTAGGAACCACAAGTATTCCTGCAGTCTTGGAGCGCAGTGTTCTAATGAGGTAATAAGGTACTATGGTACTATGAGATAGATAGATAGATACTATGGTGCCTGACCATTATGTAGGTGAGGAGAAGGATTTTAAATTCTACTCTGAATTTTACAGGGAGCCAGTGCAGAGAAGCTAATATTGGCGTAATATGATCTCTTTTCGTAGTTCTTGTCAGTACCTGTGCCGCAGCATTCTGGATCAACTTGACAGTCTTAAGGGACTTATTCGGGCAGTCTGATAATAACGAATTGCAATAGTCCAGTCCAGCAGATTTTCACCATCATTTTGAGACAGGATGTGCCTGATTTTTGCAATGTTACATAGGTGAAAGATGGCAGTCCTTGAAGTTTGTTTCATGTGGGAATTAAAGGATAAATCCTTATCAAAGATAACGCCGAGGTTCCATACGGTGGTGCTGGAGGCCAGGGCAATGCTATCTAGAGTAACTATATCTTTCGATAATGTGTCTTGGAGGTGTTTGTGGCCAAGTACAAAAACTTCAGTTTTGTCAGAGTTTAACATCAGAAAATTGCAGGTCATCCAGGTTTTTATGTCCTGAAGGCATGCTTGAAGTTTAGCTATCTGGTTAGTTTCATATGGCTTGATCGATAGATATAATTGGGTATCATCTGCATAACAATGAAAATTTATGGAGTATTTCCTAATAATATTGCCTAAAGGAAGCATATATAAGGTGAATAGAATCGGTCCAAGCACAGAATCTTGTGGAACTCCGTGACTAACTTTGGCGTGCATGGAGGACTCACCATTAACATGTACAAACTGAGATCAATCTGATAGATAGGATTGAAACCAGCTTAGTGCGGTTTATTCCATTCCATTCGAACATCCTATCCTAGCCTGCTTCCAATGTTCCAAAGTGACAGGGGACAGTCCTTGTCCGGAACAAAAATATATTCCAAAGTTTATCTGAAATTGATATGAGGCTTTTGCTTTCTGATCTCTGGACTGTGGATTTTGTCCCCCATCAGTTACATTGGGGACGCTTTATGAAGGAATCTTTTAATGGCCTGTATGAACAGGAGGAGTGATTACAGCAAGCAAAAGATGTTTCTATTTTCACTTGGGCCTGTTTTTGTGTACTTGACAGAGGCTGATTCTGATTTCTAATTTGAAGGTGTTGTTGAGGGCAGTCCATTGGCTCTTCCCGGATTTTGCCTTCATGTGGTTGGTGGAGGAGGCCAAGAAGAACATGCCACTGGAGTTAGACTTCCTTAATGAGGGACACAATGCTGAGAGGGTGGCCAACATGCTGGCCCACTTCCCCTTTCTCAAGGTACACTCATAAGGACACATATTAAAATGTGACTTTTTTCTACAAGGCATCCTTTTATAATATATATAATACAATAACATTTTATAATAACATTATTATTTAATGTCCTGCTGTCCTTTTTCTTCATACATCAGTTTGAGAACTTTTATTAGCTCTGGTTAATGTGAATTAGACTTCTTTTTTCAGCTGCCTTTCTTTGTTCAATGTTCCATCCCAGAGAGCTAAAACTTCTTTTGTCATTTGCTTCTTTTTATTCTGCATTTTTTAATTGTATAAGTTGGCATGTGATAGAGACATAAACCTTGGCAAAATGAAAGATAATTACCAGTATGTGCAAATACCTTCCAGTACTTTTGGTAAAACCCCAGTTGGCTGGAGTGGAGTCTAAACATAATAATTTAAGTCAAATTTCAAAAGTTTTGACAAGTCATAATTCCTGCTCTGTACGTGACGAAACAACCCCCCCCCAGCCCGTTTTTTTAGAATTTAATGGCCGTAGATTTTCTTGTGTTTTTGTACTTTTTAAGTTTCACTTAAAGAAGTGCCTTTGATATGTTATCAGATTTGTACCAAAATCAAACAAAACAAATAATAGACAAAACTAAGAATTTGAGACAGAATAAAACTCAGTGAAGCAAAAAAAAGTCCTCTCAAAAGAAAACTCATAACTTGCAAACAAACTATTGGTCTTTTACTTTTTTGGTAATATGTCCTTTTGTTTACAGTTCCCTCTGCTGCTGATCAGACCTTTGCTCTCAGTGGTGTTTTTGCAGTTACACTGCCAGCTCTCTCGTTTGCGCTGCCGGACTTTGTTTGCAGTCCTGACACAAATCTCTTGCGTGGGTTTTTTCAGGGGTGCATCCCCATTGGCTAATGAGTTTTTGAATCACATCTCAGTGTCCCGGACATTGTACAGTGCAGCATGATTTTAGCAGTCACATCCATGGCTGACAGAGACACCCTAAACACCGTAAACTTTACTGGATTGCTACAAAGTGTAAGTATTGATTATATATGTTGTCTGTCCTGTAGCCTACTAGACCTTTTGTGGTTTTCTTGTGTTAAGTAAAGCTAAGCTTTACTATGTAAGTTAGCTTTTACCTAACTAATTAACGTTAGCTAACTATCTATAAAGATTGCTAGCTAAGTAACGTTAGCCTGACTGTTAGTGTACTCTTTGTGTGCGTGTGTGTGTGCCCGAACAGACCTACGATGCAGTCCCAGGTAGCCTAGTATGGTCTATTATAACAGATTATGATCCAGCTAATACATTACAATGTCACTAATTGATTTTGAATATTTTCATTTTACAAGCGTTATTTGATATGCAAATGTGGAGCTTGGGCCTATCTTGGGCTTATATTGCAACATGCTATACATAAATTACTGGTATTTATTATCAGATTTTAGCTCTCTTCCTATTCAATTCCAATTCCATTCTAAAAAATTTTTAAATTATTGGGACAATTTTTTTTTTTTTTCTACTGAAATCCAAATACATCGAGCGTTATATTCTAATTACATTGGCTGTTGGGTCATGGCTCGTTTTGATCAAAGTGCAATCTGTGATAGAATTAGCGTTTTAGGATCATGTAATGAAATGTGTTCAGTTATATAGACATTAGGGTTACTTTGTGCTGACTTGCAATGTCTGTTCGTGCAGGAGTAAGTACGGGAGGAAATCTTGCAGAGGATTCAAGCAAGATTCAGCTTGATTATTAGAAATGAAACAATAGATTTGGATTACCTCCTGGACGTTGCTCAACAAGAGCTTTCCTTGGCAACAATGGCATCATATCACCTAAACACCCTACTGGAACTCATTAACAGTCTACACCCTTAGGTTGCCTGTTCAATCTGCTGAAGAAGCATCAGTTAATGTGTCAGATATTGTAACTGTCACTGTGGGGAATCTGGGACGGCCATGCCTGGAAATTGACGTTGATGGTCTTAAACGTCAAAGAGATACAAGTTGTATGGTGTTTCAAGAAGAACACTTAACAGGTGGGTGAAAGAACATGGCCTCTCTGTTCGTGGATGCTATTCCAAAATATCTGATGATGAACTTGATCGTGTCGTGAGGTCCATAAAATGAGCAATGCCCCATGCTGCGTATAGACTGGTGAAGGCTAGATTTTTGAATTTTGGCCAGCATGATACAACTGGGATTTGTAGCTCTCAGAAGCTACTGCATTCCTGAAACATTGTCCTTAGTTCATGTAGACACCAACCATAAATTAATCAGGTGAGTGTTTTTCTCTTTCTCTCTCTCACTCACTGACTCTATCACACCCACACAATCTTTTTTCCCTCAATAAACACATATGCATGTCCCACAATAAAAACAAATAAAACAAAAAATCAGGTATGTGATTCTTCCGTAGTACTGTTATTCCAGATTTTCTTACTAAAAAATGCGACCCACGTGAGTGATGCAACATGATAGACTGAAAGAAAGTGTAAACAGAATGCTTTGTGGACATGCTGGTTAACAAGCTAGGCAAGACCAGCCTGCTAACTTCAGCTACATGCAACACTTGGCTGTATGTATGGTTGCTTCTCAGTTCGTCGTTACGTAAAACAACAGTCTGCTCCTCCTCCTATAACCTTCCTGATATTTTCATGCAATGGCAGAATCCATAAAGCGTGTGAGTTTTCTCGCTGGCTTCTCTAACCACTGTCTGATATATAGTTCCTACATGAAACTGCTCACAACAATGTCTGTGGATTATCTTGAGTAACTGGGTCATGATTTCTGGAAACAGACAACAGACAACTGTTGAGTTTTTCAAATATAATTTTTTGGCACTTTGAGCACCACAAGCTGGGTGCCATATAGTCCTCTGCAATGACAATGAATAAAGGAATGAGCAAAAACAGACAATGCATCTTTATTAGTTACAGTTTGACTACAGTACAAGTATGTGTGTGTAGGCAGAATCATGCAACTGAAAAATACTGTTAATGTCAGAAACGCACCGGAACAGGCCATTGTCAAGGTCATATTTTTGTATTTTTCCTTTGCCATCCTGATGGAATAAAAATATTTTAGGCAACCTTGCTGCACCATCTTCAAAGACAAGAAACACTTTCACCAATCAAAAGGGGAAGACACTGAAGAAACCTTACGAATTACTTTCATGTTTATCTGTGAGTTATTAAAAGTGTAATGATCCTGACCTGTCAGAAATTCTTTCCGCAAAGCACCCATGAATGTCTTCATGGGAGAGGCTGGGGTACAAAAACTTGAAGTTTGTTTCATGTGGGAATTAAAGGATAAATCCTTATCAAAGATAACGCCGAGGTTCCTTACGGTGGTGCTAGAGGCCAGGGCAATGCTATCTAGAGTAACTATATCTTTCGATAATGTGTCTTGGAGGTGTTTGTGGCCAAGTACAAAAACTTCAGTTTTGTCAGAGTTTAACATCAGAAAATTGCAGGTCATCCAGGTTTTTATGCCCTTAAGGCATGCTAGTAAGTTTAGCTAACTGGTTAGTTTCATCTGGCTTGATCGATAGATATAATTGGGTATTATCCGCATAACAATGAAAGTTTATGGAGTGTTTCCTAATAATATTGCATACAGGAAGCATATATGAAGTGAATAGAATCGGTCCAAGCACAGAACCTTGTGGAACTCCGTGACTAACTTTGGTGTGCATGGGGGACTCACCGTTAACATGTGACTCACCGTACGATACCTGTCACTCTAGTTCTGTCTGGTAATCATCTTGAAACCATCTGGTTTAACGTTATTACATCCCCTGATTCCCCACTGGTTCTAGGCCACACATGGCTAAGTCTTCACAACCCACACATTGACTGGTCATCAGCTGGAGTTCCTTCTGCCTTGCGACCTGCCTGCAATCCGCGATTCCACCGGCAGATGGCGTCAACACTCCAGACCCGCCTGACCTGACTTCCATTCCTGCAGTCTACCATGACCTGGTTGAGGTTTTCAGAAAGGATTTGGCCCTATCCTTAACACCTCAACATCCCTGTGATTGCACCATTGATCTGCTTCCTGGTGCTACTCTCCCCTCCAGCTGGTTATAAAACCTGTCTCGCCCTGAGAGGGAGTCCATGGAAAAATATATCCGTGAGTCTCTGGTAGCAGGCATCATCCACTCCTCATCCTCCCCAGTCGGTGCAGGGTTTTTCTTTGTCACCAAGAAGGACAAATCTCTCCTCCCCTGCATTGATTATCAAGGCTTAAACAACATCACTGTGAGGAACAAGTATCATCTTCCCCTGATTAATGCTGCGTTTAAATCACTAGAGGGAGCCACCATATTTACAAAGCTCGACCTCAGAAATGCCTACCACCTGGTCAGGATCCGCAAAGGAAATGAGTGGAAGACGGCGTTCAACACACTGCTGGGCCACTTCGAATACCGGGTTATGCCGTTCGGTTTTACCAACACACCTGCCGTCTTCTAGGCACTGGTGAATGACGTTGTCAGGGATTTTCTCAATCCTATCCTCGCTCAACCCGACTCCTCCCGGCAGTTAATTGTAGAGGTGGATGCATCAGACACTGGAGTGGGGGTGGTACTCACTCAGTGTTCCAGCACAGAACAAAAACTCCATCCCTGTGCGTTCTTCTCCCATCGACTTATTCCAGCTGAACACAATTACGACGTGGGTAACAGAGAGCTCCTTGCGGTCAAGCTGGCACTAGAGATATGGAGACACTGGTTGGAGGGGTCGGAGATGCCATTTGTGGTGTGGTCCAACCACAAGAACCTTGCCTACATTCAATCTGCCAAGAGGGCTCAACCTGCGACAGGCCCGGTGGGCCCTGTTCTTCGGCCGCTTTAAATTTTCTCCCAGGGTCCTGAAACATCAAACCGGACACCCTCTCTTGTTTATACACAGCTGACTACTCCTCACGCCATCCTCCCATCCTTGCGCATCATTGCTGCTGTCACCTGGAAGATTGAGGCCAAGGTGAGGGAGGCTCAGCGATCACAGCCTGATCCGGGTAATGGACCACCCGACCGGCTGTTTGTCCCTGATACGGCACGTTCCCAGGTACTTCAGTGGGGGCACATTTCCAAACTCTCCTGTCACCCAGGTATTAACTGCACCCTGGACCTACTAAAGAGGCACTTCTGTTGGCCCACCATGGAGGCTGACACCCGTGCTTTTGTGGCTGCCTGCATCATTTGTGCCTGGGGAAAATCCTCTCATCATCCCCCTGCTGGGTTGCTCTGTCCTCTGCCTGTTCCCAGCCGCCTGTGGTCCCACATAGCCCTGGACTTTGTGACCTGCTTACACCCGTCCCAAGCTAACAGTCATTCTCATCGTGGTTGACCGGTTTTCTAAGGCTGTTCACTTTGCGGCACCCCTAATAATAATATAGCTACTGGCTGAAGAGAACATGCAGACAACATATGAGCATGCATGCCTTAGTTAGTCAACCAGGATTTGTCCTTTCCTTCTGTTGGCTAAAATAAAAAGAATGTTGAAAACAGTCTGAATGACAATAAGTTAGTTTTTTGACCCCAGATGTGAGAAGCAACTTACTTGCTTCTCAGAAGAGAGTACCTCAGTTATCGAAACATAGACAAGGAAGTTACATTTTGAATAAGTTGCTTGTCAACCATGTTTCTAGGAAGCAGTTATTCACAAGCAACAAGTAGACTTGTTTTTACCTCTTGTTCTCATTCAGCCTTTGGCATGAGTAAAAACTCATTATAGGGAGGAGGTGCTAGATCAAATTCTTCCTGTAAACAAACAATGTAGAGCATGGTTTTTCCCCCTCCAGAGGTACTTCTGATCATATTTACTGTGTATCCCTCTGATTCAGGAGGAACTACAGATAAATGCCTGTTAAAATTTTTTAAAACTTATTGGAAAAATTTCACAGCAGGTTCAAACTATAATTCCATTACAACATGCATATGAGTTTTAATTTAATTTTTTTTTAATTTGGCTGCTTTGTAAAGAAGCCATCCTCCAGTGATCGTTTTCATCTTTGGATATGCATTTTTAAACAAGCTGGAGACCTAAAATGCAAGTCTGTATTATACATTTTCAACTGTTTCTTTAATTTAGATAGATAGATAGACAAAGACAGTTGCTTGATGAGAGGGTCTGTCAGAGAAGCAAAGATAGATCACCCCTGAATGAGTCACGTCTTCAGGCATGGAAAGAGTTCTCCTCTTTTAGACCTGGCCATTTTTTGATCCATGCTTGCGCGCTGCCCCGAACTTTGTCCCTGACTGTTATCTGTGCTGCCCTTGCCCAATGACTTGTTAAAAATTGAAAGTATGTTCTGTACAGCTGCTGTGGCAGACTCAGCACTAGGGGTAGAACTTTGCTGGAGAGTGAAGATAGATATATACAGTGGGTACGGAAAGTATTCAGACCCCTTTAAATTTTTCACTCTTTGTTTCATTGCAGCCATTTGCTAAAATCAAAAAAGTTCATTTTATTTCTCATTAATGTACACTCAGCACCCCATCTTGACAGAAAAAAACGTAGAAAAAATGTAGAAATTTATGCAAATTTATTAAAAAAGAAAAACTGAAATATCACATGGTCATAAGTATTCAGACCCTTAGCTCAGTATTGAGTAGAAGCACCCTTTTGAGCTAGTACAGCCATGAGTCTTCTTGGGAATGATGCAACAAGTTTTTCACACCTGGATTTGGGGATCCTCTGCCATTCTTCCTTGCAGATCCTTTCCAGTTCCGTCAGGTTGGATGGTGAACGTTGGTGGACAACCATTTTCAGGTCTCTCCAGAGATGCTCAATTGGGTTTAGGTCAGGGCTCTGGCTGGGCCAGTCAAGAATGGTCACAGAGTTGTTTCCGAAGCCACTCCTTTGTTATTTTAGCTGTGTGCTTAGGGTCATTGTCTTGTTGGAAGGTGAACCTTCGGCCCAATCTGAGGTCCTGAGCACTCTGGAAGAGGTTTTCTTCCAGGATATCTCTGTACTGGGCGGCATTCATCTTTCCTTCAATTGCATCCAGTCGTCCTGTCCCTGCAGCTGAAAAACACCCCCATAGCATGATGCTGCCACCACCATGTTTCACTGTTGGGATTGTATTGGGCAGGTGATGAGCAGTGCCTGGTTTTCTCCACACATGCTGCTTAGAATTAATGCCAAAAAGTTCAATCTTGGTTTCATCAGACCAGAGGATCTTATTTCTCATAGTCTGGGAGTCCTTCATGTGTTTTTTGGCAAACTCTATGCGGGCTTTCATATGTCTTGCACTGAGGAGAGGCTTCCGTCGGGCCACTCTGCCATAATGCCCTGACTGGTGGAGGGCTGCAGTGATAATTGACTTTCTGGAACTTTCTCCCATCTCCCTACTGCATCTCTGGAGCTCAGCCACAGTGATCTTTGGGTTCTTCTTTACCTCTCTCACCAAGGCTCTTCTCCCACGATTGCTCAGTTTGGCTGGACGGCCAGGTCTAGGAAGAGTTCTGGTCATCCCAAACTTCTTCCATTTAAGGATTATAGAGGCCACTGTGCTCTTAGGAACCTTGAGTGCTGCAGAAATTCTTTCGTAACCTTGGCCAGATCCGTGCCTTGCCACAATTCTGTCTCTGAGCTCCTTGGGCAGTCCCTTCGACCTCATGATTCTCATTTGCTCTGACATGCACTGTGAGCTGTACGGTTTAATTAAACACAGCTGGACTCCAATGAAGGCGTAGAACCATCTCAAGGAGGATCAGAAGAAATGGACAGCATGTGAGTTAAATATGAGTGTCACAGCAAAGGGTCTGAATACTTATGACCATGTGATATTTCAGTATTTCTTTTTTAATAAATTTGCATACATTTCTACATTTCTGTTTTTTTCTGTCAAGATGGGGTGCTGAGTGTACATTAATGAGAAATAAAATGAACTTTTTTGATTTTAGCAAATGGCTGCAATGAAACAAAGAGTGAAAAATTTAAAGGGGTCTGAATACTTTCCGTACTCACTGTATATAATAGACATTATATTCAGGTTCGGGTCTGATAAGGTTCCACAATATTACATTGTTCTTCAGAGAGAAGAAGATGCTCTGAGCTGTCATTCAAAAACTCATTAACAAATGGGGACGCACCCCTGAAAAAACCCGCCCACGCAAGAGGTTTGTGTTAGGGCTGCAAACAAAAAGTCGAGCAGCGCAAACGAGAGAGCTGGCAACGTAACTGCAAAACTGACAGTGAGAGCAAAAGTCTGATCAGCGAGAAGGCAGCAGAGGGAACTGTAAACAAAAGGACATATTATCAAAAAAGAAAAAGACCAATAGTTTGTTTGCAAGTTATGAGTTTTACTTTTGAGATGACATTTTTTTTGCTTCAAGGAGTTTTATTCTCTCTCAGATTCTTATTTTTGTTTGACATTTAAGAAGTTTTGTTTGATTTTTATTGGCACAAATCTTTTTCCATACTTTGATATATCAGTGCTGTATAGATTGGATTGGTTGATTACAGTATGGCCATTGAGCAATGAACTTGACAAAGGAGGAGGCCTAATACAAAATGTCCATAACTCATCGACATCCAGTGTTTTTAAAGCCTTGTACAAATGTTAAGCAAGAGTCCTAAAGTATACTGTATGTACATCAGTATTTTCATATCCACCCATAAGAAACACCTTAGAGATGATCTCAGCTGTCAGTGTTTAGCCCTGTAGACCAATCATTAGGCTCACTTATTGTCAGGAGCAATCGACCACATGGACACAACTGCACGAATACAGGAAATCAGTCAAATATTTCACAGAACATTTCACAGTTCTTGCTGATGTATTGAATAGATGCATTTTATCTTTTGTTCAGTCGTCAATAATAAATTGTTTAATTTTAAGAGAGGTTGTAGGTTATTTGTGTGGGCCAAATTATAATCCATTGTGTTAATTCATAGGCACAAATGATTTTACAAAATTATTATATATATTAAATATATAGATGTTTAGTGTTTTTTAAGAGTTCAGCATGATGCCATATTAAGTCATGAGCTAACTGGACAAATCTTGTAACTGGTATTCATTGTTTGACGAACACTGGTGACTGATTCTGCAGAGTCCCAGCTCATCTTGAATGAGCATGTTTACTTGCGAGGCCTTGTAGAAATCAGATGGGTGCAATTTAAACAGTTGCTGTAGTTAATGGAGATGTTCTTAATATCTAAAATACAATGATTTGAATGTCATGCTTGTGACTGTATGTCTTATTGATGTAGACACAATGAACAATAGTAATAGTGAAGCCATAAAAGAAGACAAAATACAGAGCTAAATATGGAAAAACTATATACCGAAAGAAAATCTTGAATGCATGATAATCATGCATAATCTGAGAGTTGTGGATAAAACCAATCAGAGTCCCAGAGAGAGGAGGACTGTTTGAAGCCCACTTCAGGTGAGATGAGGGGCAGGACTCAGGTTATCTGACAGGCTCCTCCACAGTCTGTAGATCCACCAATTCAAAGCACCTTCACTACATTTACATTTTATTCACAGTAAGAATTCACTGCCAGATCATCTGACTGGTCAGGGTGATTGATAATCAGTTAATACATTATCATGGAGCCAGTGTAGTTGTGTGTTTTTCTTACATTAATACAAATGCAACCTTATAAGGGATGTGATGTGTTTCTTATGTTTGTATACTTTCCTTCTTTAAAATTGTTTACAATTTAATGAGTTTGGGGTTCAATAGCATGTTATCAAATCGATATTCAGAATCCAATCTGTTAATCAAATTCAAATCCTTTTCAATCTCTTATTAAATCACTTTAATGTCATATACTCAGTACATTCTAATATTAAGGTTTTTCCAAATATATTGCATATTTGCTATTTAGTTAAAATGCTACCTGAATGTTTTGTACATTACTCTTTGCTATTAAAAAAGAGGGAGACAATTAAAGTTTTGATAGGGATTTGGTAGACTGTGAGCTTAATCAATCGTGTTGTTTTACTAGTGTGGGAGCAGATCAGAAATAGAACAGGCTATCTGAATCCAAACCTATAATCTAAAGCACACCCGTAAGACAACTGCACAGGAGAATGAATGAAAGTATTGGACTTCCATACACTGTCAGCCAAAAATGTAATACGAACGAAAAATGTATGGGGGGGGAAGCAAAATTTTGGTCTCTTCCTCCCCATTTCTGTCCCTCTCTCTTTACAGGTTCCCATGATCCACTGGCATCTTTCCACAAAGAGGATCCTGACCATGGAGTTTGCTGAGGGAGGGCAGGTCAACGACAGGGACTACATGAAGGAACACGGCATCAATGTCAACGAGGTACTGCTCTGTCTGCTGTGTGTAGGTTACAGAAGCTAATAATTTATTGACAGATAATCCAGGTGCTGTCACACATTTATTGGGCTTTTCATGTGCACATGAACACATACATTCACAACAACACACACAAACACACACACAGACAAATACAGACAGGGTGTGTTCCTATCTGAGCATTTAGCAGTGATGATGAGTATTATAAGACAGCTGATGAGATAGATAGAAATAATAAAACACACAGAGCGACAGGATGGATAGAATTATTAGGTGGCAGTGGTGCATGCTGGACCCTATGTCTGTGTGTGTAATCACAAGATGGATGAGGGCCTAAATAGACTTTCCTCTAACTCGGCCCCTTGACGTGACCAGAATGGGACAATGCTTTGCTCCGATTTTTTTTTTTTTTGCATTCTCCCCCATATTGGTAAGATATTACTGCAAGCACTGAATGATTATATTCATAAAACTCAGTGGTGCCAATAGAGCCTTTTAAAATTTGTGACACATTCTTCTACCTTATGTCAGTGATGTTAAATGCAAAACACAGTCCCTTTGTTTTTTGTCAGCTACAAATGAAAATCAACATGCTAATGAGGTTGCCCATATACCAACATCTTGAGGACTTCTTTACAGACTGCTGATTTCTCAAATGTGATCTCAGTGATAACCACACTTCACCGGTTTCACTAGTTTGTATGTAGATATTTTTGTCTGTTGTGCGTCTCATTATGTAATTCTGTCTTTGTCCACAGTGCCTTAATAATCCAGAGATCTTAAAGGGATTGATACCATGGTATTAAGACTATGGCAAAATCTCTGATGACAAATTTATATTGTCCCATGGTATATATTGTCATATCACCCAACCCTACCAGTGAGGTGACGAAATATGATCCAGGAAGGCTGGTTTAAGTAATAGATCCAGGACTTCTGGTAAATGCTGAAGAAACCCACAACTTGCACATATAAGCGATCTGTTTTTATCTATCTTTGCAACAATGCCAAAAAAGAATCTAGGGGAAGTTATTTATTTAATTTATTTTATTTTATATAGCACCAATTCATAACAGACGTTATGTCATTGCACTTTTCCTATAAAGCAAGTCTAGACCATACTCTTTTTAATAGTATTTACAGAGACCAAACAATTCCCACCAAGAGCAAGCACTTGGCGAGAGCAGCAAGGAAAAACTTCCTTTTAGGAGGCAGAAACCTCGCACAGAACCCGACTCTATGAAGCTATGAAGGAGAGGGAAGAGTTACCAACAATATAGAGGTGGTCTTGCTGGCTGTGAGAGAAGTTTAACAACAAATTGTTGAAGCCAAGGAATGCATCTCAGGTGCAGAGGAAAAAATAAATCAGCTCAAAACTTGTGCAAAATCATGGAGTCATATGTTAAAATATTGCAAATCGAAGTTGATGAACTGGAGTGTTGGAGTCATAGAAATATCCTCAGACTGGTAGGGGCTCCCTGAGAAAGAATTCTTGATCTTCTATTTGGAAAGACATGTCAAGTACATGTACAAATTTGCTTTAGTGATTCTTTTGTTAAATGGGTGCAATATAATTGTGCTGTGGCACTTGGATTCCCAGTCAGGTGTCCCCTCTTGTGTTGTGTGAATTAATTGTGAATTAACTGAGAATTGTTTTTTTTTTGAATGAGTATAAAATTGTCTAACCTAATCTCTTGCCCAGTTATGATATAAGTTTTACAGAAGATTGTGACTTAATTTAGGCTACAAATGCGGCCACAATGGATGGATGTATCTTCCCCCCCCAGTCAGCTCAGGCAATATCTATGCTGGCATTTCAAACCAAAATGGCGTGCTTCTACTCACCAGTGGAACAGGCACAGTCCATCCTTAGAGTGTCAGCCGGTTAGCTTGCCAATCCCTGGCAATGAGCCAGAAACTCTGTTGTTCATAGTTCACCCGTTCTACATAATTGGATTATACTGCAAGTCCATCCTCTACTCCATAGACCCATGAAACTGCCCGGCTCCCAGGCTGACCATTCCCTAGAGCCCACAGCAGCGCACTATCTGGACGCATAATTTTTTTACCACTTGTTTTGCGCCTTTTTTTTTTTCATTCAACCTTTATTTAAATCTCAAGGAATTATTGAGGGCATGCCCTCATTTTCAATGATGTCGAGAGTACAAAACATAATAAATATACACAAAAAATAATTGAGAAAACAAACACACAGCAACATAACACAGTTATAAACAATTACATTAAAGTGCAGAGTAGTTTGTAATCATGGTTTTAAATTGACTTATAGGTACTAAAAGCAGTTTTCCCAAATTTAGTGTTTGCACGCGGGACATTGAGCATTAGCCAATCACTAGATCGAGTCAAATAATGACTGGAACCAGTTTTATAAGGAAGTGATATATTATGGCAAGTTGCCATTAAGGGCTTTATAAAAAAAATAGAAACCAATGACTGTCACGTCTTACTGTTAGAGATGCCCACCCAACGTTTTCATACAAGAATCAATTTCAATTAAATTTTATTTATATAGCGCCAATTCACAAGTTATCTCATTGCACTGTTCTTATAGAGGATGTTTAGACTGTACTCTTTATAATAATATTGCAATGATGAGTACAAAACATTACAGAACTGTATCATCCACATAAAGATGGGCATTACAATTTGTTGTAAAGGATGTAATAATGTTAGTGGTAGAAATACAGAATGATCATTTCCCAAAATCACACATTGTCTATGAGACAGGTAGTCCTGAAATTTACAGGACTTATAATAAAAACCAATATCACATAGACTCTGTATGAGCATGGCATGCCTTTGATAAATCAACAGAGGACAGCACAATATTTCCCTTTGTCAACAGCAGATACAATATAATTTATAACCAAAGTAATAGCAGTCACAGTACTGTGTTTAGCTCTGAAACCAGATTGGAGTGGACATAACACAGAATTTCTTGTGAGGAAAGATTTGAGCTGATTATTAACTAATGACTCCAGGACTTTAGCAAGACAGGACAGTTTGGAAATTTAGATGATAGTTATTAAGATCGCTTTTATTACCACCCTTATGCAGTGGGACTACGTGTTCAGATTTCCAGACCTGAGGGATAACTCCAGTAGAAATGGAGAGGTTAAAGATATATGTAATTTGTTCAGCAATATATGGGGCACCGAGCTTTAAAAAATAAGGGTGTAGTTTATCCTCCCCAGTTTCTTTCCTGCAGTCAATAGCTTGAAGTGCCTCTTTAACAATAGAGGAGGTGAAGGCCTGTAGGGTGTACTAAGAGGTATGGATGGTATGCATTTATTTCTGAGTTACCTAAAAGTCTGCCAATGGGCTGTTTCACCAGTACACCTCACTAGAGCCCAGGCTTTGTCCCTTGCCTTGAACATCATTGATAATTCTGTGGAGAACCAGGGGCTTGATCTAGCTTTAACCCTAAGCTTTTTAAAAGGTGCATGTTTATCAATGATAGCAAGTAATGAATTTGTGAAATATTCCAGTGCCTATTCTACATCTGGTATTTCAGAGGTGTGATGTATATTACTGTCAGCAAGGTCCCTGAGAAAAGTCTGTTCATTAAAAGTTTTAAATTTCTTTTAATAAGAATCCTAGAGCTTGATCTTTCCAGTCTACTACTTCTGATGCAGGCTAGAGACAATGGTCACTAAGGCCAAGCGCAAAAACTCCAGAAACAGTCATTTTATCCCTCCTATTGGACAGAATCAAATCTCAGTGTTGATTGTGAAGGATCCTTTAAATAAGGTCAGTTCAGCTCATCAATTAGCTATGACAGATTGAGATTGTCACACATCTCTTTTAGACTATTTGAGTCATTTCCAGTTTAGATTAAAGTCACCTAGAACCAGCATCTCTGAGTTACTGTACTGAGCTAGTAAGTCTGCTAGTTTATTAATTGCAGCAGAGACAGCTGAGGGTGGTCTGTATACACCCACCACATTCATTGAATTGTTACTAGATAGGTTAACTTTCAGAGCAATAAATTCAAAGGAATGAGGTATGGTGGCAGCATTTAAAACACTAACAGATAAACATGACTTTGCATATACAGCCACACCACCACCCCTTTCCAACTCTGTCTATTCTGTATAAGTTATATTTATGTAGGGAACCTCAGAATTGTGTATACTCTGGCCAGGATTCTGTCAGAACCAAACCCCTTGTTCATATAGCATTTGCTTCTCAGCAAATCATGTATTCATAACCATAGCTTTATTCAGTGAAAATATTACACTCAATCTTGAACCATGTGTTGCTATCGAAACAAAACAAAGGGTTAGAGAAATGTATAAGATAACAAAATAGGCAAAATTATTTAAAATTAAAGCATTTTAGTTAAAATGATATTTGTTATTTTATCTGGGGAAAAAGCTATGCTTATTATCTTAATGTATGCCCTTCAGAAGGATTACAGTGAGTATGGTAAATTAACTGATAAGATCTGTCCTATTTTGTAATAAAGACCAACTAGAAAATTAAGGCAATAAGTCACAGGCGAGGGAGCACCTAGGATAGAAGAGATGATCCTAGGTAGGAATTGAAAAGCTTTACTTGGATAGTCAGCCTACAGCTTATAGAGTATTTGTAAAGTTTTGCTGTTGTTGTCGTATGGCGAGGTGCTATATGCAGGTATGTGGACCCAAAAGCAGATGACAAGGAAGCAGTCTCCGGGTGAAGTAGCCGGATAACTACCGTATTTATAGTTGGGTGGAATGCAGGCAAGAACAGGCAGAGGTGAGCAGACAGGTAATGAGCAGACAAAAGCCAAAATCCAAAATCCAAAATCCAAACAAGGTTCACAGGAGAACAAAGAATCCAAGATAAACTCAGTCAAGGGCTTGGCAAGGAACAACACCATGTGTACAACAATGATCCGACTCTGAACAAAGAAAAGACCAAGACTAAATACCCTAGGGGAGGTGATATAACAAGCCACAGGTGCTAACAATCAAGGGAGGACCAACAATCAAAACTGGAGGGAAAAACACAGACAGGAAGTAAAAACACAAGACACACAAGGGAAAGAGAATACTACAAAATAAAACAGGAAGAGTCAACACCAAAACTACCGCAGTTGTCTGTAGATGTTTAACAGATTATCAATAAAGTATATGTGACAATACATGAACATACCCTAACTGAGATGTTTTTGTGCCTAAACCTAACCAAACCGTTATTTGTGAAACAGTTGAATTGTTGAATCTCAACCAGGGGTGAAAGTAGAGACGTTCTTGCCGGTACTACTACCCAAACTTTCATCGCTTCGTAATGTTCTCCTCCCGCCCCCAGCTTCATGCATCCCTAAACACAAACGTTACATTTTTTAAAGGAGCAGTGTGTAGGATTTAGTGGCATCTAGTAGTGAAATTGCAGTTTGCGACCATTTGAATACGGCTCGCCTCACCCTCCCCTTCCAAGCATGTAAGAGAAATTACAGTGGCCACTAAACTCGTGAAAAACGCTAAAGGCCCTATCTAGGACCAGTGTTTGTCTGTTCTGGGCTACTGTAGAAACATGGCGGTGCAACATGGCAACCTCCGTGGAAGGGGACCCACTCCCTATGTAGATAAAAACGGTTTATTCTAAAGTAATGGAAACATAACAATTCTTATTTTCAGGTGATTTATACACTAATGAAAACATACTTAAATATTAAATTCCATTTCCACCAGTAGCTCCTCCTAAATGTTACACACTGGACCTTTAAGGCCTGTATGATGTAGAAAGACATTACAAACACTTGACATCATGTATAGCAAATTATTTAAATTTATTTAAAATGTCACAGAATAATTTGTTGACAAAACTTTTTAAATTTTTTTATTAGGAGTGCAAAACATACAACACAGGGTGAACACAAAACAACAACAAAACACAAAAACAACAATAATAACAGCAATGAAAAAATAAGCAGAAATGACAAACAATAGTAGAAGTATTTAAATAGTAATAGCATGTATAATAATAATAATATTTTATGATGACGGCAACAGTAATATCAGTAATAACAGTAATAATAATAACGATAGTAATACTAAAGATGGTAATGATAATATTTTGTGATGACAGCAATAGTAATATCAGTAATAACAATAATAACAATTATAACATTTATATCAATAATACTAGTAACAGTAATAACAGTAGTAATAATAATAATAACAATAGTAATTCTAAAGATGGCGATGATAATGTTTTGCGATGACGGCAACAGTAATATCAATAATAATAACAGTAATAATAATAATAATAATAATGATAAAATGACAATAGTAATAATAATAATGTAATAATGAAATAATGACACATACCTAACACATACCACACCTCTCCTAGCTTCTGTGTCAGTGTGCATATTTTTTTGTTGGTTTTTTTGGGGGGGTTTTTCTCATTCACAGTACAATAACTATTTATATGTATGCCTAAGCTGAGGTGGTGGATTAAAAGAAGGGTGTGGTGCATTAAAATCAGCATTCGGTGCATTAAAATCATGTGTGGTATATGTTAGGTGTAGATTTAATTTAGTTATATTTATATATTTTAAATATATATTACATTTTTTTTAATTATTAAAGATATCCATTATACCGTTACCGTCCTTATATCAAGCAAAATATCATCCCATCAACATCATCTTATTACTGCTCAATGTTTCTATGATATTGATAATATTAATAATAACAATAATGTAAATAATAATAATAATAATAATAATGAAAATACTCATAATATTACTAAAACCTTGTATAACTATTTATAATAATAAATTAATACGTAATTAATTAGGATGAGTGTGTCAGGTTTGTAATAGTTGAAAGAGGTCTGATCTGGAGTGTTGTGGTTCCGATACACAGTTGTAATGGGGTGAAAAATATTCTAGGGAGATGTAGTCTGTGAGCAAATTTTTCCAATGCGTTATGTGAATAGTGTTTCGGGATTTTTATTGACAAGACTATGGTTGGAATTTATCATTCGTCCTTTCCCGGTGCAAATAACATCAATAAAGTCTGTGGCTTGATCGTGAAAAAATCAGAAGTACAAGAACAATAAATCAAATGCACCCTTCCAAGCACTGCTGGTGTTTAGGAAGTAAAGATGCGGACGTGGCCAGGGCACCATTATTATGCCAGAATTACAGAACAACCCATAGCAGTCGCATAGCTTGTTTGACCTGCTGTCCGTGTTGTTGCAATTTAGAAGCAATTTATAAGTAAACTAACTGTTGTTTGTGTTGACCTAACATTAGCAGATGTATTTTCTTGTTAGAAATGCGATTGTGACGGGTTGTTGTATGGGTTTTGGCAGGCAGCTGCTGTCCCCTCATCCTGATACTGCGTACCGGCACTGAATCTTTTAGTGGTACAGAGTACCAGACTATACCAGCCTACTTTCACCCCTGATCTCAAGAAATAAGCTGTTGAAATGTTACAAATACTCTATAAACTATCTGTAGGTGGACTATGCAAGTAAAGTGTAACCATTTGTTAAAGTACGGAGCCTATAAATGGCAAAAAATGGAATGTTAAATTAAAAATGGCTGACTTCCTCTTGGGTTTAGGGTATGGCTCCAAGAGGCGTTTTTTTTAAGTCTAAAGATACTACATCTGCCTCCCAAATTTTGTACGTCTATGAGAATCGTACCACAAGGGCTGCTTTGTTGAAACTTTGAATGGGGCGCTATTGAGCCATTTTGCCACTCCCAAATAGCATAACAACCGATGGTTGGACTTCAAGATCACAATTACAACCCACACAATCAACAGTGACTGGGAAATGGTAAATGTTGTACTGCAGACTTGCCCACTTTTTGATTCCCACACAGGGGCAAAACTAGCTGAGGTTTTACAAGCAGCTGTCGCTGACTGGGCGCTTAAAAGGCCAAACCATGTCTTCGCTATAGTGACTGATAATGCGTCTAATATGGAAGTGGCTGTGCACAAGGCAGGATTTGAGCCACACACAAAGTGCTTTGCACACACTGTAAACCTTGCTACCGGGCCTCTGTGTAACCCGCGTCACTCGTTTCCTCGGGCAGGTGAGACATGTGGCTGCTTTTTTTCATCGGAGTTCAACAGCTTCCGCAGTGTTTATGTCCAAGCAGAAGCTGCTACAGCTGCCATCACACAAGTTAATCATGGACGTTACCACGCGATGGAACAACACCATGCTGGCTATGCCCTAAGTCATTGATACACTGGACTGCTGCTATATCAGAGATGCCGAAGACCTTGTGAAGCTGCTGAATCCTTTGAACACAGCCACCACAGTGTTATGTGAGGAGAAGAGCCCCACAGTGTCTCTCATTGTGCCACTGAAGAGTATGATTGAACAGAGCATGACTCCAAACTATGGCGATTCCACCACTGTGGCCGACACAAAGAGCACAGTCCTCAGTAATATTTCGGGCAGCGGGGATGTATACGATTATCTGCTGGAGTGCAAAGCACTGGACCCAAGATTCCGGACTCTGCCACAGCTAGACCATAACCAGCGTGAGGCCGTCTTCCTGAGGGTACAGAAATAGGTGAAACAGTTGCAGCAAAATCAGGTATTTATCACTTTAAATTGCTTTCCTTCTTTTGTGTATGTGTGTGTAACAATGTTTTGCTACTCAATTTATGTTCCCAGTACCAACAAATTTTAATGGATTCATGCTGTGTGTGTGTGTTAGTGTTAGAGAGGAGGGCTCTTTGCTTCTTATTAAGGATAACGCCAGTGTTTCTGTCAACAGCTGAGAAGAGAGAGGAGAAGAGGCAGCAGGTGGAGCTCACTATCCCACACATGGAGGAGAGGCGGCTCTGAGCCGGAAGTGACAGAACCTGCTCCCAAGAAGACGGCACTTGAGGATCTGCTAGGGGACTCTTTCTGTACTGAGCCAGAACAGTCCAAAAGATCAGACCAGATCGAGAGGTAAATTGACGCTACAGAAAAGAGGCCTCTATCCCACTCAGTAGCTGCCCTCTGAAGTGGAGGAGAGAAAACTGCTCTCAATCTCCTTTGCTGTCTCCCCTTGCCAAAGCATACCTTTCTGTCCCTCCTACCTCTGTTCCAAGTGAGCGTGTCTTTTAAACAGCAGGAGACATAGTTAGTTTCCAAAGGGCTCAACTGCTGCCAGAAGATGTAGATATGCTCATATTCTTGAAAAAGAACATAACAGTATCTTAGGCTGGGCCTGTATTGACAGAGTACTGCTTTGATTATGGTTTGCACTAATTGTTTGCAATTTATAAAAAAGAAAAACTTAGTTTTATTTATATTGTTGTTCATACTGTTTTCATTTTCTATATTCAATTTGTGGTAACTTCAGAAGTTACAAGCTCATGCATAGTTCATGCATGCACATGTTATAAAACATTTCAAAATGCACCTGCATTGTTTTGAGACTCAGTCAAATAAAAGGCTGTTTTTCCAGTCATATATTTCATTATTGAAGATTTTGTAAAAGTAATGTTAAAATATCGTCTTGTCTTGTTCTCATGAACCTAATATCGTGTATCGTCTTGTGTGCTGAATATATTGTCACATCCCTAATAATAATAATAATCGTAGAAAAGGTTTCAGTCGTAGTCATCTGGACACTGTTTTCCGAATCAAGACGTTTTGGCTCCCATCCGGAAGTCATTCTCTAATTCTCTCGGATGTGGAGTCATTCTCTCGGATGGGAGCCGAAACGTCTTGATTCTGAAAACTGTTTTCAGATGACTACGACTGAAACCTTTTCTACGATAGAACACTCCTGGACGAATGAGGGACTACACGGTCTGATTTTGAATAATAATAATAATAATAACAATAATAATAATCCTTCCAAACACAATAGGTTCCTTGCACTTCCATGCTCGGGCTCTAATAATAATAATAATAATAATAATAATAATAATAATCTCTACAAAAACAATAGGTTCCTTGCATTTTCAGTGCCCTGGACCGTTCAGCCGTGGCACTGAATTTAAACCAATAGTACGACATTCAGTTCATCCCATGTTCACTTGTCACCCTGTAACAAATACGCTGGTAGCTGTCACATCATTCTTTCAACCCACAACAGTACAGGCAATGAAACAGGCATGGTGATTCTATATACTATTAGTACGAACAGAGAGTTGAGGTATGACAAATTACAGACATGTTTTATGTTGTAAAAACAAGGCCACAGACACACTACTTAGACGAAAAATCCTGGGGTACCGGACACACCTTGAAAAATACAGTGAGGAAACCGTAGACAATCTATGTGAGCAATTGACTGATGACAGATTTTTTTAAAAACGAGCATAGGCATAGCATATAATTTGACTTGCACTTTTTATGTTTCTTTGGTTGTTGGATAGCATTGTGAAGTGAATGTAGTATTGTTTGTTTTTGGAATGTTGATGTCATAACAAAACTTTTGTTTAGATGTTTTAGATTTTATGGACTGTAAGATTATATGTGATTGTAATTGTATAATTGTATAAGACTACATTATTATATCTTCATTATTAATTTAAAAAAGTAATCTTTAGATTATTTGAAAATTAAATAAACATTTATGTTGTCCTAAATTACTTCAGCCAGAAGTACGCCTGTATTCCACCATTAAGGATGCTATCATCCCCCCGCGCAAATTGACAAAGCCAAAGACATTCAGAGCGAGGAACAACACTCATGGTATGATGGTGGAGGACATGCTGGCAAAATTTCCACTCTGTGAGCGCATGGAGGCACAATTTGAAATGCACCAGCTGCTTTATCAGAAGCAGAATCAAGTATTTCAAAATGACTTCAGCCAGTAATCGGACAGTTATTATATCTTCTTTATGTTGGTGTTTTGTAAAATAAAATTTTTAAAAATTACTGTTTTACATCTTCTTCTCAGAGGTCTTCAATGAAATTAGAAGAACAGCTGTTTATTAGCAAATTCACTACACAAATGTCAGAAGTAATGTATTTACTTATATGCAAAAACAACAAGATATATACTGTGTCCTCTACTGATATTGGCACCTGGTAAATGACAAATAAAAATCTAATGCTCAATTAAGTCAAAATAGCTGAAAGGGAAATGTTTGTTTTTTTAAATTGTTGTGATTTACAATGTTTAAAGGGGGCACCCACTTGTGTAGGTACGATCAATTAATTATGGCTATCAGAATTATTAAAGATAATTATAAATAACTTTAATAAAGTCGTCAGGGGCACCACTCTTCTTAAAGAAGAGAAAGGATAGCCAATTAATTGATTGAGTCTCATAAAATACACTAAACTATCAATTTGGAACTCAGATTAATAATTAAATTAATAACTATAACCAAATTACCAGTGATAGCATGTAGGTTGAAGGATTTGGAGTTCAACATAACAGAGGTTGGCAAATTACTTACTTTTGTGAAACAAAACCAGCATAATTATAAACAAGAATTTATTTAAAAAGATAAACAAAGCAAAAACACACAATAAAACTAACTCTAAATACACTTGACTACAGAACAAAGGGTGTGTGTGTGTGTGTGCAGGTCTGGGTGCATGTCAAAAGGAATGTGTATGTTTCTTTGTTCTGCCTCTGTATGTCATGCGTGCACGAGCATGAACCTACATGGTCAGAAACAAAGTAACGTGGAGCGGGAGCTTTAAAGTTTCTCTCCGCCGTGTGTGTGGTTATGTTTGAGTCAAATTTGAAGTGTATGTGTGTGGTCTGTTAGCATCTGTCTGTGTGGAGCATAACATAAACTAACATCACTTAGCATGTGGCTACCAGATTAACCTAACATATGAACAAAACTGTTACTCTATGCTATGCACAGTTGTTACATTACCATTCGTCAGGAGGGAAAGAGAGATGGCTTTGGTGCTGCTGTTAGCTGGTAGTCAGTCTGTTATAGACGAGCCAAGCTGGGAAGAATTGTGGTTCTGTTGTGGAAGCGTCTGTTACTGTGTAGTGTCCACTTGTAGAGGTCGGAAGTAACCAGTCACTCTACCTGTGGTTGTTCTTACAGCGTTAACTTGCTTTGTGCACCTGTTAGCATGTGAAGTTAGCAGTCAGTCTTTGTGTGTGACAGCTGTTTGTGCTAAACTTTGTTGCAGAGATTTAAGAGGCCTTTCGCAGCACTTCTGTAGATCAGGAGACTTCGGTTCTGCTGCGTGTTTCTGCTCTGAGCAGATTACACGGCGAGTGAGTGAGTAGCCACACTGAATCAGAATCAGAAATACTTTATTGATCCCCGTAGGGAAACTCTTTGTTACAGTAGCTCGTCTTTACGTCAGTGCACACAGGAGAAAGTACTAGAAAACGATATGATACACTATAAACACTATAAAACAGGTCAAGAGAGGGCGACAGCCACGGGCTGTCCGCCGCAGTGAAGGATTCCAGGAGAAAAGCGAGAGAACAAAGCATCTTTGACCTTTTTATTGACCTGGTGACATCCGGTTTACATGTCAGACTGGCCAATGCTGTGTTCGATGGCTCTCAGGATTGTGGGACAAAAGAGAATGCAGTCTCCTAATGAAAGTTAACAGTTAACAATCACCCAAATGAATGAATTCATCTGTGGAGTCCAAACGAAATGTTATGGAGACCCCTCTTGACTATGGTGTCTTTCCATGGAGTCTTGCGGGTGTTTGAAAAAAAGTCATGAAGTTGTGCCTTGTGTTGAGCGCAACCCATGTTGCTCTTCCAGCAGACCTGCCTTGTCTCAAGGAGGTCGTTGTCACCTGCCACATGCCGCCTCCACTCCCCTGGCTGGATGTCTCCATTTGCGGTGGTGCTACCTGTGAAGTTGGATGGGATGTTCTCTGGATTTACTGCATCATTGTGAGTTAGATAGTTGTGTAAAGCCACACAGGCTTTCACAATGTGTACAACACTGTGAGGGCTGCAGTCAATTGGCCTGCGAAAAATCCTCCATGGGGATGCCATAATGTCGAAGGTGTTCTCTATGATCCTTCGGGCCCGGTAATGTCAGTAGTTGTACACCTGTTGTTCTGTGGAGAGGCTGGAGCCTGAGGGATAAAGTGACAGGGATATATAAACAATGATGCGAGTACAGCATTTTGTTTTAACATGCCCTCTATACTGCAAAATATCATTTTATAATTAATTTGTAAATTCTGATGAACAAAAGATTTTACCTGGGACTGGGCGTGGAGAAGCTGCAAACACATGCAGGTTGGTGACATCTGTGCCTGGCAGGGTGGCTGATCGTGGCAGCTCCAGAGCCACATTAATTAGCTTAGACCCAAAAATACTTTCCTTGAAGATGCCTCCATTGTTTTCACGTTCATAGGCCCCCACATCCACCATCGTGAACCGGTAACTTTTCCACCACATTGATCAGAGCTCGGTGTGTTCTATTCAGTTCAATTTTATTTATATAGTGGCAGTTTATAACAGAAGTGATCTCATTGCACTCTTCTTATAGAGCAGGTTTAGACCATACTCTTTATATTATTTACAGAGACCAAACAATTCCCACCAAGAGCAAGCACTTGGTGACAGTGGCAAGAAAAAATGGGTTGACCGATGCTGCGCACCACAAAATCATATTTGGCTGTGAACATCTGAAAGTACTGATGGTGCTTCTCCTTGTCCATTGCACGCCTTCCTGCACCAATGTGCTGAACGGATTTAAGGGTTGCCAATACTTTGTGCTTACCTACAAGTCCAAAACTCATTAAAATGACCACGGCTGCCAAGTCCACAGGGCGGTGACACTTCACCCAATCTGAAGCCCCAGCTAGGAGTCCCTCCACAAACTGCTCTAATGCCACCCTCTCCAGCATTCACCCCTCGCCGGCAGACTCCCCTGGCTGCAGCCACCTCGTCGTTGCATCTTTCAGCTGCTGCGCAAAGATGAAGGGCCGGTCGGCGGGACCCAGCCTTGCGTTCTGGAACCGGCGACGGTGATCTTCGGTGGAGCAGCCCATCCAATTCAGCACAACCCTTTTGACGTTGAGGAAGCTACCCCACCCTGCCGCCGTTGCCTCAAACACCTCAGTAATCGACTGTGAGTAACCACCAACATTTTATGGAGGGTGATGGTGGAGAGGGAGGGAAGTGGGGAAGATAGTGCCACGGCCCTCGACTGGGACAGCAGACTCCCCAGCAGCTGGGTCTGTCTCTCCGACTGTTCCTGGAACATCTCCAGCCAGTTTACTGCTGCTGAACCACCTAGCGGCTAGGCACCTGATAGGACACCCACCTGTCACTCAAAGCAGCCATTTCTTAATTATGCGTAACTTTAAGCCTTAATATAAAATAAATTAAATAAATAAATACATTTTATGCGTAAGTTATAAAATAATTCACCCCCCTCACAGTTGTCATGAAGGGGGAAATTAGCTATAGAGACCAAAACCATTGTTTGTATCAGGCTGTAAACATGTTTATTTCTGCTGTAAAGTTTCACATTTTAACATAGGGCTCTATGGGGATTGAATCGCTTTTGGAGCCAGCCTCAAGTGGCCATTCGATGAACTGCAGTTTTTGGCACTTCCACGTTATACAAAGATGTTCTTGACACTTTTATGTGCAAACTAGTGCACAGAGTTGGGAAAATGTCAAAAGGGGAGCTACAACAATTTCCACTGCTGATGAAACCGACAACCCGGCACATGAACTTGCTCCAGGAGGCAATTAAGTCCCATTTTGGCGATGTTGATGAGTTGCTATTAAAGGAATCATAGGTTATGGACCCCTACATTTCCAGCCTTGAGGATGTTGAATACCTCAGCTGTGAAGATGTGCTTTGTGGCCTTCTAGCCGTTTCAGTGCCAGGAGAACAGATACAAAATGTTTTGAACAGTCAAAGGACACGCTGTTGCACCAAGACTGGCCAGACACGCAGTTACAAGGGTTATTCTCCTATTCAGTCTGAGACAGCCTGGCTTGGGACTCAAACAAGCCAGCCCTAACTATAAGCTTTATCAAAGAGGAAAGTCTTAGGCCTACTCTTAAATGTGGGATCTGATTCCATAGGAGAGGAGCTTGATAACTGAAGGCTCTGAATGAACAAGAAGATACAGAGTAAATGTAAGGAAGAAGTTATTAATTGTTACTGTTAGAACCAAATTAACACATACTGTATAGCTGTGTCAGAACTTGGGTGCGAGCTCATTTGCACCCTCTACTGTATACAGACATATGCAGAGTGCTTGGTATTTCATTTAAAACAATTTAATCTGTTGGCCTGGCCTGAGAAATATTAGAAAATACTGTGTCACATCAGTTTGGATAGTATAACCTGTGCTAAAACAAAGTTTTGAAAGAAAACAACACAACGTATGTTAGTGAAGCTGAGAGAGCTTTGGAACAGCTCATAAATTCTGTGAAGCAGACAGAAACAAGATATTGCAGGCCAAATGGGAAAGTTATTAGCAGTGCATCTCACTCGTTCCTCTGTTTGCAATCGAGCAATAAAATCATGATCAGTGTGCATTCTGACTGGGGGTTACTAACTTTAAGACTGCTAGAATTAGGCTGAGTATATTACTTTTCAAATAGGCATTTCTCTGCTTGACTGTGCTCTGTCTGCTGTGTTGGTTATCAGATAATTTTGTCTAATTGTGTGCCGGTTTTGTGGTGTTAGTAAACTTTAATCTGATTGCAGGCTGTTCTTGTTGTGTCAGTTGACTATAATCTAGCTATAATCTGTTTTATTAAATTTTAACCATTGGTATTAGTAAATTGTGCTGTGTCAGGTAACAGTATAAGTTAGTCTATTTTTATATTCTTGTTAGATACATTATATTCTATTTTGATCTAGGGATCTAGGCCAGTGCACGGTCAAGAGACCCTATTCTTTCGCAGGAGTCCTTCGCGGGAGGACAAGTGAGATGACAGGTTAACATTGTCAGGGCTAAGTATGTTTTCGCTTTGTTCTGTCTGTTACTTAATTCTTGGAGGAATTACACGTCCCCCCACTTGTAGTTCAACATCCAGACAGAGAAGTTAACATCTGAATTATTACCTTTACTATCTTCTTTCGCTCTCTCCCTCTCTCCCTCCCCCCTACTCACAAAGCTGGTAACCAACTCGACCTTATATTCACCAGAAACTGCTCTACCACTACCCTTTCTTTAACTCCTGTTCATGTCTCAGACCACTTCTTCATATCCTTCTCTCTCCCATTTCAAACTGTCAGACCTCTCTTTTAAACATACTGTCCCTAACTGCTGCAACCTTCGCTCCCTGTCTCCTTCCCCTCTTGCCTCATCTGTCCTATCAGCTCTCCCCTCACCTGACTCCTTCTCACTCACCCGAACCCTCCAGCTACGTGGTTGTCTGACCCAGTGCATGCTGACAGAACCACAGTACGTGCAGCTGAAAGAAATTAGTGGAAATCCAAGCGCTCTGTGGATCAATCTCTTCTCTCAGCTAAAACCTCTTTCTTTCAATCCAAAATTCAATCTTCCCTCTCCAAACCCAAAACAACATTTTCTTTTACCCCCTCTCTCCTAATGAAGTATTAACCCTGGTTACCTCTCACCGCCCAACCACCTGCCCTCTTGACCCTATACCTTCTCATCTCCTTCAGTCTATTGTTCCTGACCTCCTTCCTTTCCCCACCCACCTCAACTGGTTGTTTTCCTAACATTCCAAAAGCAGCTAGAGTGAACAATCTTTTAAAGAAACCCACATTCAACTGTTCTGATGTAAAGAATTACTCTCTTCTACCGTGTCTTCATAAAGCACTTTAGCGTGCTGTCTTCACTCCACCTTCTTCATATCTCCACCAGAACAACCTTTGACCCCCACCAGTCTGGTTTCAAGGCAGGCCACTCAACTGACACTGACCTCCTTGCTGTTACAGAGGAACTCAACACTGCTAGAGCAGCCTCCCTCTTTTCTGTCATCATCCTGCTGGACCTTTCAGCAGTGTTTCATACAATGAACCACCAGATCCTCCACTCCACTCTCCAAGAACTGAGTTTCAGGCTCTGCACTCTCCCTGTTCATATCCTACACCAAGGACCACAGTTACACATTAACTTGGAGAGAGTCTTGAAAAGTCTAAACCTTGTAGCCTTACTTCTGGGATCCCTCAGGGTTCTGTTCTGGGTCCCCTCCTCTTATGTCTTTAAGCTAAGTCTCTTGGCTCTGTTAGTCACTCACATGGCTTTTCCTACCACAGCTATGCAGATGACACTAATTCTGTCTGCCCTGGTCTTAAACCCAGGTGGCAGTATGAATTTTGTATGTCTGGCTGACATCTCTTAGTGGATGTCTGCACAACACCTGAAGCTCAACCTCAACAAGACTGAGCTGCTCTTCCTTCTAGGGAAGGCATCGCTCATCCGTGACCTCTCCATTACCACTGAGAACTCTGTGGTGCCCCCGGCTCGGACTGCAAGGAACCTGGGTGTGACACTGGATGATCAGCTGTCCATCACTGGTCAACATCGCTATGACAACCCGCACCTGTATGGAAGGCCATTTGCACAAATAACATCTTAGAGACATGACACTGATCCTGAAGTGTTGTTGTTTGGCATCAGTGATGTAACCCTCCTCATGAATATGTATGAGTGCCTTGATTCAAGGTCCCTCATTGGCCACAACCAGAAAAGGCAGGTTAAGTTTTGTTTTGTTAACACGGCCAAACTCTACGTATTAACATGCATTTTAATGTTGTCTAAACACAATATCTCTAAGATGTTATTTGTGCAAATGGCCTTCCATACTCTTGTAGAGTCATTCTCCAGGAAGATATCAGGAAGATATGTCCGTTCCTCACCCAGGAGGCAGCTCTGATTCTGGTCCATGTGCCATCCGACTTCTGCAGCTCATCCAGAATGCTGCAGCACAGCTTGTCTTCAACCTACCCAAGGATTGAAAACTCATGTTAATGGTTGAATGCACCTATTGCAAGTTGCTTTGGATAAAAGCATTAGCTAAATAAATGTAATGTAATGATCATCACACTTGAGTTACATAATATTTTGATCACTTTATTTTCCTTTACTCATGTGAGTCTCTTTATAGCTATCTGAAGGCAGCAGGTATCTGTTCCATCTGTAGCCTCTAATTGGAGTGATGATGCACACTGTCAAGGCACAACTGTGCATTAGGCATATTTTGGGCAACAAAGGACTGTTGCAAAATAACTGCAGAAAACTTGTTTTTCTACAAAGTTTTTTACTGCAAATCAACAGGTGTCTTGGAGACTGACCAATTGATAACAGTTCATACAGTTCCATGAAAAATTATAGATCAATTAAAACTTCTCTCTCCACTAATAACTCCCACAGACCCACCCGTTCCTGCCAGTCCTCCCCCAGTGTCTCCATCCGAAACCACTGGGTAACCGGGGCAACAATTTTTTTTTCTTTTTTTTAACGATTCTGGCCAAAGTGTCTCCCGGAGCTCCTCATTTGTAATTATAATACAGGTAGACGTGTGGCTGTGATGAGCCACGTGATTAAAAATGTATAGTTTCGTTCCCAGAAACAAAAATCCTGGTCATGAAGATTAAGCAGGCAACTATTTTGTTCCCAGATTGTCAGCAATTATTTTTGCATGTAAATCAGTCAAATCTAACTGTATTAAACTTTTATAGTTTAAGAAAAAAAATATAACATGCAAAAAACTAGATTGGGCATGATTGTCACAACCTCTAACATGGTCACCTATAATGTATGATAAGTTATTCTTTCTGATCCCAACCTGTGTCCAAGTACGCCCCAGATGAGCCTGGCCACGAAATTACCAAAAGTGCATTTTGCATGCCCCTGACGCACTGGGCAGCGATCTCCACCACACTGTAGGGTTCATGAAAATAGAGCCCTAAGACTTGATTTTAAGGTTCAGGTTAGAATTAGGTTTAGGCTAGGGTTAGGTTAAAAGAGAGGCGGACTACATCCCGAGGGTGTAGCTCATGGTACATGGGCACAGGTAAAATAATACAAAACTCCTAAAATATAAAACATCTTTGTAAAAATCTTAAAACAAAATATTTAAAAGAAGCCGGTTAGGCTTTAGGGGTGGGTGACTAAAAGAATGATGCCAGCCTCCCTTCTTCAGTATTTTATTCATATGGTCTCCCCTCCAGGTTGTGACCAGGCTCAACCCTGCACAAGTCTTTTTCACTTGCTTATGAGCTACTGGTCCCATACCATAAGAAATCAGGCTTGGAGGGATCAGGATAAGTTTGAGCTCCGGTACTGGGGTGTGGGTATGGTTAGGGTTAGGTATGAAGGTAGGGTTGGGGTCATGCATTTAGTTGTGATGTTTAGGGTTAGGGGTTAGGGAATGCATTATGTCAGTGCGGGTCCACACAAGTATAAAAAGACAAACGTGTGTGTGTGTGTTTGTGGTGACATTCTGGACAGTTTAAATGCTCTAGAATCCAAAACAATCTAGATGGATAAATAGCACTACAGGTAAGAGGAAAAATATGTATTTTTGATTTTGGGGTGAACTGTCTCTTTTAGCTCTGTTGTCTTCTAAATGTCAGTTTTGTCAATGTTTGTAGTTTTTCATCTTTTTGTGAAATCTTTTTGAATTTAACTGCACACCTCTCTGTTGTGTTCCCAACAGATATCAGAGAATCTGGGCAAGATGTACAGTGAAATGATCTTCGTCCACGGCTTTGTTCACTGTGACCCGCACCCGGGCAATGTGTTAGTTCGAAAGTGTCCCCAGAACAGGAAGACTGAGATCGTCCTGCTCGATCATGGCCTTTATCAGGTGGGAAATCTCCAGGCTGCCTGCACATAAATAAAATACCATTTTTCTAATATTGCAGTCTATTTTTCATGCTGCTGGCTGAAGCCTTGAGTAAATAGGTGGAGCAGCAAACACAGTCAAGATGCACGTAAAAATGAATGTCACACACACTATCACAGACAGACACAGTTTTAGTAGAGCTACAGCACGATAAAAGCTTTTTGATAAACAACTCATTTGATGTTGTTCTTAGTAGAGGGCAGTGTACTGGGTTTGAATTGGTGCACCACAGCCTTAATCATACTGGCGCATATGTGCACTCACATGTTCTACACACACGCACACACACTCTTTGATTGTTAACACAAACACCTGTAGGCTGACGATGACATCCACAGGTTTGACATGTTTTTCTGCTTGTTCCTGTTTTCATGAAGAGAATTTAGTTATGAATATGCAACTCCTTCATCTTTGACACACACAATATACATACATACACGCACGCGCACACACACACGCACACAGACACAGACTTCCCTCAGACCATAATGGCACCAATTTATTCCTAATATCTTCTGATTTCAGTTGTCATTTAGGAGTAGAATATTAATCCTCTCCTCATACACACACACACACACACACACACACACACAGTCATTTCCAGTGTCATTACCACTTGGGTACTACACATTGCTTATATGTCTAAAGTGCTGTAGTTTGTTTGGAAATGGCAGTGTTCTTAGCTGGGGGATTGAAAGTAAGAAATGTAAAAAGAGAAACAGCAAATTAGTTACATAAATACATACACAACACACTTTATTAAGGCTGTTTAAATTGTGATGATTCATAGTTGATGGTCCTTGTTGTCAAGAAACCTAATTAGAGCAACATACTGTACTCCTATGACCGATGACAAAGAAAATGTGAACTCAAAACAATATAGAAATGGAGAATTGAAATACTTACCCACACAATTAAATAAATACCCATGTAGAAATAATCCATAAACAGATCCACACAGTAATTCTAGACAGAGTGTTGTTCTGTGTTGGTTTTTCAGGTGCTCCAGTTTCCACCCACAGTGTTTGACCACTTAAAGTGCTATGTAGCAATGTTTTTATGAGTGGGTCTTCGTTTTGTTTGTATTGGGCATGAGGATGCACATGCTCGAGCATGCGGGCGGTGTGATTTACATTCTGCTGTTGGTTTCAAGCTATTCAGCTGACAGTTGGTGGCAGTAACACACCAACAAAGGCAGCGAAGACTGATAGTAGGAAGGATAGTAGGAAGGAGCCCAGTAAGAGTTGCCAGTGCACAGACAAGGATGAAAACCTTTGCAGGCTTCCCACCAGCAAACATTGCATTGGTTGTGTTCATTCACATAGCCACAAGTGTACGTGATAGCTGAGATGCTTGGAAGCTTTAATAAAAAAAAAATGTAGAGTGCATTAGAAAATAAACAAATATGGTAAATGGACTGTACGTGTATAGGTGACTTTTTAGTCTTCTAATCAGTCAAAGCACTTCACAGTACATATCACATTTACCCCATTCATATACTGATGGCAGGTTCCAACTGATTATCAGTACAAAGAAACTAATTCAGGCACATCATAGAAAAGGTTTCAGTCGAAGTCACCTGGACACTGTTTTCAGAATCAAGACGTTTCGGCTCCCATCCGGAAGTCATTCTCAATTGAGAACGACTGAAACCTTTTCTACAATAGAACACTCCTGGACGAATGAGGGACTACACCATCTAATTCAGGCACAGCCCTCTGGAGCAATTTGAGAGCCACAGCCACCCCACAAATATACAAAACAAACACAAAAATACAGTTGTTTGTAATACAAATACAATTTGCTTAAAGTTTACCATAATGTATCATTCAAGTAGGTAAAATCCTAACAAAAGACACCTAATCACCCATTTTCCCCTCCCCTCTCCTCCCTTACAGGTCCTGCAGCCAGACTTCAGGTTGGACTACTGTCGGCTGTGGCAGGCTCTGATTAAAAGTGACATCTCTGGGGTGGAGCGTTACAGCCGCAGACTGGGAGCTGGAGATCTGTACCCACTGTTTGCCTGTGTTCTCACCGCTCGCTCCTGGACCGCCATCAATGCCGGCATCAGTTCTGCGCCTGTCACACACTCTGAGGTACACACACAAACATGTACATAGGATTTATTCAAATGATAAACTTTATTAATGTTATTAAGTGCTTCACAGAGGTTCATCAAGCAAATCAGGCAGTGCAATGAACATCTAAATCTAAATGAAAAAGCAAAACAATAAACAACAAATCATAAACAAGACCAAGAAACATGTCTAAAGCCTAGAAATGTAGAAGCTGGAATGTTCACCCCACTATATAAAAGTCTTGGATGGATTGAAGAACACACGATCAAGGTATTCTTGTCTACACTGGGTGTGTAGTGAAAGCAGCACATCAGCAGTGCAGCAATCAACATAGTCAATGTAGTTACATATCTGGTGAATGTTTCACAACCTCAGCAAGTAAAACTGAAACCTCCATGGCTAGTTGTGTGTGTGTGTGTGTGTGTGTGTGTGTGTGTGTGTGTGTGTGTGTGTGTGTGTGTGTGTGTGTGTGTGTGTGAATTTGTGACCCTTTATTTAAGCTTCTGTAGCATTTTGGATACAAATTTAGGCTCAGGCGGATTTAGGGACTCAAACTCTTTTGTGCTTTACAGTATATTGAAAACATGTTTGCAGGTCATTTATGATTGGTGTGGTAACAGATACTGTGGCTGTACTTAACTTGTTTTAATTACTATACTACAGCGTGCCTTGTTTTTTATTTGTATTTCCTTTTTGTATATTAGAATATATAAGAAGTGACAGAAACAAACAAGAAAAAATGGTTTTGCGTTTTGTACATTAAGACAAAGTTAATAACTAAAAGAATGTATCATTAAATATTAAACTGAATGTAAATTGCAAATAAATTCAGGCATTTATATACATTCACAAAAATCAAGAAACAAGACTTGGAAGCGTTCTCAGAGCATATCAATACTGTGGACCTCAACATCAAGTTCACGCGTGAGGACGCCAAAGGCTAAGACTGACCAGGAGCGGGCGCTCATCATCTTCATCATTATGTGATTAACATGGAATGACATAAAAAAAACATGAAAATATGAGAGGCAGCTATTATTGTCCTATTTTTTTTGCATTCTCAACCAGTTAACCATATGCCTACAAATATGGAACCAAATCAGATTTCAGTTTCTTTAGTCATCACTCTAAATTATGCAGTGGTGTGAATGGTGAATTCCTCAATCACATAAGGCTTCCAGGTAATGCTGTGTGATAAGTGCATTTGTCCACATCCTTTAGTGTCCTTTTGGTCTGTTTTTTTTTTTAATGGCTAGGGTCCAAAGCCTCAGAAACAGAGCTGGGCTGTGAGCGATTTTGACATAGTGGCCATAGGAGGATTTGCAACTTCCACGTTCATCACATGATGCACACTGGCCCAAAAAGCAGTGTACCCATACACAATCATTGGAAAACAAACAACTGTACAACAGTGAATGAGCATCATAAACCCCCCAGAATGACACTTTGGTATCAGAATTTGATCCACTCAGTCCAATTGCTCAGGGAGCAATTTGGGGTTCAGTATCTTGCCCAAGGACACTTCAACATGTGGGCTGGGGAAGCCGGGATCAAACCGCTGACCTTTCGATTAGTGGACGACCCGTTCTACCACTAACCCACAACCTCACCATTCATATGTGCGGGGAGCCAACAGGAAGTCATCCGGCTCACCAGCAGAAGTCTCGGATGTTCATGGTCTCAACCGGCTCAGCTGGAGAAGGACTCTACTGAGCATGCTCTATGGGCCCAAAAATGTGGCAGTGTGAGGAAGCCCTCTGAGAATTTTTCGGCGTATGCACCCAGTAAGCAATTTTCATATGAATGAATGGTTCAATTCAATTCAATTTTATTTATATAGCACCAATTCATAACAGAAGTTATCTCATTGCACTTTTCCTATAGAGCAGGTCTAGACCGTACTCTTTATAAAGAGGAAAGTCTTAAGCCTACTATTAAATGTGGAGATGGTGTCTGCCTCCTGAACCCAAACTGGGATCTGATTCCACAGGAGAGGAGCTTGATAACTGAAGGCTCTGGCTTCCATTCTACTTTTGGAGACTCTAGGAACCACAAGTAACCCTGCATTCTGGGAGCGCAGTTTCCTAGTCAGATAATATAGTATTATGAGATCTTTTAGATACGATGGTGCCAGACCATTAAGAGCTTTGTAGGTGAGGAGAAGGATTTTAAATTCTATGATTGGATTTTACAGGGAGCCAGTGCAGAGAAGCTAATATTGGAGAAATGTGATCTCTGTTCCTAGTTCTTGTCAGTACATGTGCCGCAGCATTTTGGATCAACTTCAACTGGAGAGTCTTAAGGGATTTATTCAGGCAGCTGGATAGTAAGGAATTGCAGTAGTCCAGCCTAGAAGTAACAAATGCTTGCACTAATTTTTCAGCATCATTTTGAGACAGGATGTGCCTGATTTTTGGAATGTTGTGTAGGTGAAAAAAGGCAGTCCTTGAAGCTGCTAGAGGCCAGGACAATGCCATCTAGAGTAACTATATCTTTAGATAATGTGTCTCAGAGGTGTTTTTTCGGGCCAAGTACAATAACTTCAGTTTTGTCAGAGTTTAACATCAGAAAATTGCAGGTCATCCAGGTCTTTATGTCCTTAAGGCATTCCTGAAGTTTAGTTAACTGGTTAGTTTCATCTGGCTTGATCGATAGATATAATTGGGTATCATTTGCATAACAATGAAAGTTTATGGAGTGTTTCCTAATAATATTGCCTAGAGGAAGCATATATAAGGTGAATAGAATCAGTCCAAGCACAGAACCCTGTGGAACTCCGTGACTAACTTTGGTGTGCATGGTGGACTCAACGTTAACATGTACAAACTGAGATCAATCTGATAGATAGGATTTAAACCAGGTTAGTGCTGCTCCTTTAATGCCAATTACATGTTCCAGTCTCTGTAATAGGATGTGATGGTCAATGGTGTCTAACGCAGCACTAAGATCTAACAAGACAAGTACAGAGACAAGTCAGTTCTCTTTAATACATCAATGCTAGGGCTCCTTAGCTCCATTGAAGGGAAATCTTAATACTACCGCATACAAGGATATTTTAGACAACAGTGTTATTTTCTAACTTTGTGTCAACAGTTAGTGTTTGGTCCTTTCCTGTTTCAACATGACAATGCTCCCATGCACAAAGCCAAGTCCAGGAAAAAATGGTTTTCCCAGTTTAATGTGGAAGAACTTGACTGGCCTCAACCTCATCCAACACCTGTGGGATGAACTGGAATGCTGACTGTGAGTCAGGCCTTATCACCCACCATCAGCGTTGGACCTCACTAATGCTTTTGTGGCTGAATGGGAGCAAACTGTTGCAGCCAGGGTCAACATCTGGTGGAAAAACGGAAATCTGAAAAGTGGAGGAGGTCCACATACTTTTGGCCATGTAGTTTAACAGGTTATTTTAGCAAATATTCCCGAAACTCTTTTCCCAGCCTAGGAGGCCCAAATATTAACACTAAACATTAAAATGACTAGAATTGTTAGTTATTAGGTTTTTTTCAAGGTAAGACTGATTTTTCAATCCATCAGCATAAAACTGGTTTGTGTGTGTGTTTGTAAGTGTCCCATTACCCACAGGGATTCCACAATGCCATCTGTGCTCAAGAAAGAGTTTATTTATACCTCTCTTATGCAACATTTTGAAGCTGGCAAATGTACTACACAACATTCTGCTACAGTGTGCCACCCCCTCACACACGACGGGCAGTACAAGACAGAATTTGGCAGGGACCCCTGTGTCTTTTTTAGTATTTCTGAACATGAAATGTATATTTTAAGGAATCACAAGGTAGAGTTGACATTACATTCAGACAGAAATACCAATAAAATGTATTGTTAATATTCTCATGTTGAACATGTTTGAACCTGTTTCAAAATTCAACAATAGCCCATTAAACCACATATACAGTACAGTACATAGTATCACACCATCAAACCTAAACATGTATCTGTAAGACTTCAAGTTTAAAGTACTATTTAGTCCCCAACAACCTGCAGTGTTAGATGAGAACAACATACTGATGATGTAACAATTCTTAAAACATTGACACTACTAAAAGTGAAATTTGTTTTGAGGGTAGTGCTAGGTGAAGTCATTGAAATTAAAATCAAAAGGGTTCATCCTCTGGAGAGCAGTTTGGGACATTTTGGCCTCAGTTTAGCATTTTACTGTCCCACATAGTAAAGTGAGTAAACTGCATTTGCATTGAATACTGGGCACTGTAGGAATGGATGAAACATTCAACCAGTTACAGTAACTACAGGTATGTATGTATCATTAAAAAACATTTTTTTTTAGATATTTGAGTAACATTATGTTATAGAGATTTCAGGGATACAGTATTAAAATTAAATCATTTAATAAATTTTCCATTTTGTATGAAAAACGTTACATTTAAAATTCCATTTTTTATTACAATTTTGAAACTGCATAATTACTACCAAAGTGAAAATTAAAAAGAAAACTCAAGATGACAATCACTGTACTCTGAAGCATAACACTGCTTGTTATGTTAATGAAATTGAATATGAAATGGATTTTTCACTTTAATTTTCAAATTGGCAAACAATGTACAACCTTAACTTCCAAAAGACATTGCAAACTAGACTTTTCATAATGGCAGGATTCTCCCAGGCTGTCAAAGTCAACCATAAAAACTACTTGGTGGGATATAACTAAAAATTTACCAATAGGAGGATTAAATTATTTAATTTTAATATTCTTAGCCCTGAGCTATGGAGGATATTTTTGGTCATAATTAAATTAAAAGTCCAAATGTAAAATTTAAAAGCTTATTACTTTGCTACACTGCTAGGAATAGTCAGGCCATAATTAAACTTAAAAAGAAAAAGGGAATTGAAAAAGCTAATTTAAAATGTAAAATGATCATTTGAAAATGTAAAGTGACAATGAAAAAGGTGAAATTTAAAATGCAAAAGCTTAAATGGAAATGCTTAAACTGAAAGCTTAAGTTGTAAAGATGAAATTGAAAATGGCAATGGAAATCAGAAAAAGGAAACATTAAATATGAAACTCAATTCATCAATCATTTAATCTTTTCCATTTGGCATTTAAAATTTGGCTTTTCAAGCTTTATATAAATGAGGAGGCATGGTCCAAAGGCTGGAGGGATGGTTTGAAATGGCTGGGGCACAGAGGCACCTTATGGACTGCAGGGGGAGCTGACTGCTAAAGAACACACTGCAATGAAAACGGAGCAAATAGAAAGAGCCGGGTCGGATGGAAGACTATTAATGATAAGGGAATGGCTTCAACTTGATGAAAGTGTTCTAACATTTCTGTCCATGTGGCCTCACCAGTGAAGGAGTGTTAACAACAAGCGTTTTCTAACCCAGTCAGTCTGATGGCGAGAAAGCGGGTAAGAGGCATTAGCTACTAGCTATATTAGCTATTATTTGTTTGAGCATTTCCATTTGAGAGAGAGAGAGAGTTTGGTGAAACAGAGAAACGTGATTGTAGGGTGGTGCACAGAGAACAACCTACTGCTCAACTCAGCAAAACTAAAGAGCTGATCATTGATTTTAAGTTGGTGAAGAAACCCCTAACCCCCTGTCTACATCAGTGGAGCTGAGGTGGAGCAGATGAACAATTTTAGGTTATTCTCAAACGACTGTATTTCTTAAAGAAACTTAAGAAGGCAAAATTCCTGTGCCATGTTCTTGTTAACTTTTACAGAGGAGCAATAGAAAGCATCATGACTGGAAACCCAGCCACAGCTTGTACACCCTGCTACCGTCTGGCAAGCGATACAGAAGTATCTGCTGCTGTACCACCAGACTACATAGCAGCTTCTTTCCTCAGGCTATGAGACTCCTCAATTCATCCTCTGCATCCCACCATAAATAATAGTTTTGTTTTTTTGTTTTATTTGTGTGTAACATAATGGGACTACAGCTTGCATTTCATTGTACAAATGTGTTGTATAATGATTAATAAATTAACCTTGTTGTTATAGAGCCAGAAAGTCTGCAAAAGGAGGTTGGTTTCTTTTAAACTAAGCAAGTGGTTAAGGTTAGGTGGTTAATTTTAACCATGGCCATGAAGGTGCCCTAACCTTAACAGAATAATAATGAACCTAAACCACGATGTTTCCCTAACCAAGTTGTGTTTGTGCCTAAACCTATCCAAAGCTTAAGCATAGAGGTGTCAGATGAGAAAACATTTTTATTTTTGCAACAGTGATTTGTAACAACTTTGGAAGGCACTAACAAATGATGTCGTTCTGCTGATAGTGGAATCAGATTAAAAAACGCTTCTACAGTGGTGTGAAAAAGTGTTTGCCCCCTTCCTGATTTCTTATTTTTTTTGCATGTTTGTCACACTTAAATGTTTCAGATCATCAAACAAATTTAAATATTAGTCAAAGATAACACAAAGTAAGTAAACACAAAATGCAGTTTTTAAATGAAGGTTGTTATTATTAAGGGAAAACAAAATCCAAACCTACATGGCCCTGTGTGAAATAGTGATTGCCCCCTAAACCTAATAACTGGTTGGGCCACTCTTAGCAGCAACAACTGCAATCAAGCGTTTGCAAAAACTTGCGTTGCGTTGAGTCTTTTACAGCGCTGTGGAGGAATTTTGGCCCACTCATCTTTGCAGAATTATTGTAATTCAGCCACATTGGAGGGTTTTTGAGCATTAACTGCCTTTTTAAGGTCATGCCACAGCATCTCAATAGGATTCAGGTCAGGACTTTGACTAGGCCATTCCAAAGTCTTCATTTTGTTCTTCTTCAGCCATTCAGAGACCCCACAACAAGAAAGAGACAGGGCAAAAAAAGCCCCATACCATGACACTACCACCACCATATTTTACTGTTGGTATGATGTTCTTTTTCTGAAATGTGGTGTTATTTTTACGCCAGATGTAATGGGACACACACCTTCCAAAAAGTTCAACTTTTGTCTCATCAGTCCACAGAGTATTTTCCCAAAAGTTTTGGGGATCATCAAGATGTTTTCTGGCAAAAATGAGACGAGCCTTAATATTCTTTTTGCTCAGCAGTGGTTTTCATCTTGGAACTCTGCCATGCAGGCCATTTTTGCCCAGTCTCTTTGTTATGGTGGAGTCATGAACACTGACCGTAACTGAGGCAAGTGAGGCCTGCAGTTCTTTGGATGTTGTTGTGGGGTCTCTGAATGGCTATACCGGGTCTGTGGACACTCAGACCCGGTATAGGGGGTTGGGAGTGAGTTGCTGCCCCAAGTGAAGGAGTTCAAGTATCTACGGGGTCTTGTTCACAAGTGACGGTAAAATGGAGCATGAGATCTACAGACAGATAGGTGCGGAGTCTGCAGTATTGCAGGTGTTGAACTGGACCATCGTGGTGAAGAGGGAGCTGAGCCGGAAGGCAAAGCTTATGATTTACCAGTCGGTCTACATTCCAACCCTCACCTACTGTATGGTCACAAACTGTGGGTAGTGACTGAAAGAATAACATTGCGGATGGAAGTGGCCAAAATGAGTTTCCTCCGTCGGTGGCTGGGTTCACACTCACAGCGATAGGGTAAGGAGCTCAGACATCCGGAGGGAGCTTGGATTAGAGCCGCTGTTCCTTTGCATCGAAAGGAGCCAATTGAGGTGGTTCAGGCATCTGATCAGGATGCCTCCTGGGCACCTTCTTTCCAAGGTTTTCTGGGCACATCCAGCTGATAGGAGATCCCGGGATAGTCTTAGAACACGCTGGAGAGATTATATATCTCATCTGGCTTGGGAACGCCTCGGGATCCCCCAGGAGGAGCTGAAAAACGTTGGGGAGAAGGACATCTGGACTACTTGGCTTAGCCTTCTGCCCCCGTGATCCGGTCCCAGATAAGTGGCAGAAAATGGATGGATGGACATTATTTAGGGAACAGACTTTGTTCAGAGTTTGTCTGCGTGCATTGTTATGCATCCCCATAATAGTTGTATTCCAGTGTGAGAATGTGTGTAAGTAAGGTGTACTCTTCTCCCGTCCTCTGTCTCCCACTATAGCTCAGATGAAGACACTCCCATCAATCAAGGCCATCTGTCTGTGTCATTTATTTTCCATATTTTACACACACACACCATTAGGCAGACGCCACTCTAGTGCCCTCTACTCTGAAGACACTTGTTGGTTATGTAGCACTCTGGAGTAAAGAAGACATTTTGAGACATTTCTATGACCACAACCACTCATCTGCTTTGCTTTGTCTTATCCATTTTGACATCTCCTCTCTTCCATCCTGTATTGTTCTCTCTCTCCTCTTATTCCTCTCTATCCACTCTCTTATGCATGGATAATTTTTAAGTCCTGCATCTACCAACTGATGATGCATTCTATTAGTATTAATGCAATCACATGCACAAAGCAAATGTTGAGTGCTTTTAGAGCTGTGGCTTTTTGCTGGCTTTCGTTCACATGTAGGAATATTTATCTTTTTAATGAATGCTTCTCTTCTAAACATTGAAAACAATGTTATTAGTCAAAAATGTAAACAGGTGGTGGTGGTAGTCAAGTATATTTTGTGGGGGTTTTTGTCTAAATGTATCAGTCCCCTAAACAAATACGGTCTGTGCTCTAAAATTGTTATAGGTATTTTAGTCTACTCTGAATTTTTAATGGCAAAAAGTGCAGAAATCCCATTCTGGGACCTTGGCTTCAGGACAAGACCATATTACTATCTGAAATTAGACTGCATGTAGTTTCTGTTGTCTGCAAGTTGTCTCACTGTCTTTTTATATCCCAGCCTAGCTTCAGGCTGTGTTCAATAAACTGAGTGCCAGTATGTCTGGAAATGTCCAGGTAGTACAATGACTTGTCAAAATAAACTAATATGGATGTTTGACGGTTAATCCAAAGGTTTTTTTAGTATCCTCCGACTTCTTCTGTTCTGTGTCAAAAGTGCTTCCACTGAATGCATATGTTTGCAGGTTGGTCATTACCCAGTATTTCCTGTCACAAATTCTCCCAGCTAATAACCATCTCACTATTTGGTTTCTGTTTTCATGTCAGTCCTCTAACTCTCCTGTTATTTCAGATCCTGGTTCTCCCACCTGACTGGCCTTAACCCCACTCCCCTTACCTGGCTGTCCCCGCCTATCTCCTCACCTGCAGCTCATTTTCCCTCAATTAGCCCTCAGTATATACAGTCCCTGATAAAAGTCTTGTCGCTTATGTACAAAATGACCTGAAGTGCCGCTGAAATATATTTCTAATCAAGATTTTTTTACAAGAAATGGCTCATTTTAATCCCAACAGCTTTTGTAATAATGTTTCAGTGCAAAATGAAACTGTCAAAAAGTATTCTAATATTCACAGCTTGGTAAAGCCCATTGAGTCAATTTTTGCAAAGACATAAGTGTTGTCGTCTTGTCATATGAGCTTCACCTGTGACTAATAATGGATCAATTAGGTCCCAGGTGTGTATAAAAAGAACCCCAGTAAACTGGACCTTCACATCAACTGCAATTAGACCTCTGCAAACATGCCTAAGATTCACCCTGTGACTAAAGTTTTGATTATCAAGAGGCTGAAGGCTGATGTGGCAGACACCTTCAATGTGTCTCAGCATCAAGTACAGAGGATAAAAAAAAGATTTGAAGAGACTGGAGACGTTTTTGACCAGCCCAGGTCAGGCAGACCCCGCAAGACAACTGCTCGAGAGGACCGTTTGTTGGCTTGAAAATCCAAGGCCAGCCCATTTTCCACTGCAGCAGAGCTCCACGAGACCTGGTCACCTGAAGTCCCTGTGTCAAACAGAACAGTTTGTCGGATTCTGTCTCAAAATGGCCTCCATGGTCAATTAAGTGCCCAGAAACCAGCACTAAACAAAAGACAATTGAAAAACCGTGTGGCATTTGCCAAGGCCCACAGCCTGCTAAAAGGATGGATGCTGGAAAAGTGGCAGAAGGTGGATTTTTCAGATGAATCTTCTGTTGAATTACACCACAGTCGCCGCAAATATTGCAGGAGACCTAGTGGAGCCCGCATGGATCCGAGATTCACCCAGAAAACAGTGAAGTTTGGTGGCGGAAAAATCATGGTCTGGGGTTACATCCAGTATGGGGGTGTGCGAGAGATCTGCAGGGTGGAAGGCAACATCAATAGTCTAAAATACCAAGAAATCTTAGCTACCTCTTATATTCCCAACCATAAAAGAGGCCAAATTCTGCAGCAGGATGGTGCTCCATCGCATACTTCCATCTCCACGTCAAAGTTCCTCAAGGCGAAGAAGATCATGATGCTCCAGGATTGGCCAGCCCAGTCACCAGACCTGAACATCATTGAGCATATGTGGGGTAGGATGAAAGACGAAGCATGGAAGACGAAACCAAAGAATATTGATGAACTCTGGGAGGCATGCAAGACTGCTTTCTTTGCTATTCCTGATGACTTCATCAATAAATTGTATGAATCCTTGCCAAACCGCATGGATGCAGTCCTTCAAGCTCATGGAAGTCATACAAGATATTAAATTTGGATCTCACAGCACCACAACTTAATTTGCTGACATATTTTTGTATTTGCAGTAAATTTGTTCAATTTCTGTATAGACAACAAAACTTTTGTCTTGCCAAAATTTGACCTGTCTTGATTAAATGATAAATCTTTATTCAGTTACACTAATTTATTTCAGTGCATTAAACATCTTTTGGGAGGGTTTTAGCTTTTCATATGAGCTATTTCTAACACCAATTGATTAATTAAAAGTCAGGTTAATAGCCGGTGTTTCTACAAAATAGATAAGCGACAAGACTTTTGTCAGGGACTGTATATACCAGCCCCTTTCACTTGCTCCCTGCCAGATTGTCTAGTGTGTTTGCCTTTGCCTAGTTTTCCTGCGGTCATTATCTGTTTTGCCTGATTACTTGGACTTCCGATTCCCCCCCACCTGCTCCTTGTCAGATTGTTTGCCTGTTGGACTGACTCCCTGGTTATGACCTTTGCCTGCCTTGACTAAGTAAACTGAACTTATTTGTATATTGCCTGTCTCTGAGTCGTGCGTCTGGGTTCACTTCTGCCAGTTTCTTTGGAGTCGGTACAGTTTCCACCCAAGTGATATACTACTGGATCTTCCATCACAGCCTATGACAGATTATCTCTGTTGCGCATGCACACCTTTTTCTACTATGTGAGCTCAGTACGGTGGCCTATATAAATCTAAGTGTCGGCAAAGCATGACATGACAACAACAAGCTACAGCTATGTTTGTTTGCTAACAAGGTAACACTAGGTCATTAGCTGAACTTAGCTTTATATTATTACATTTAAACTCTTTCTTTCCCTATATATGTAACAAAGCTTGTTGCAGTGAGTCCGCCCACAGAATGGCAGCAATTTCTATTTTTGTTTTTTTCCAATTCATCTCCATTTCCTCTTTTAAAAAGATTTTCAATTTCAGCCCCTGGGTGGATGCTATTAGGGCTTCAGACATTTACTCTTTAGTGTACCCTTTAATGTTTCTACTCTAAAACAAACTAGTTCGTACAAAGTGTTGACCGACCATGTCTTAAGGCAAAAGTGCTTATATGCCTACCGCCAAAGCATCCTCCTGGCTACATCCCACTACCCCTAGTGGGATGCTGTATCTTGGTGTCTAATCTGTAAATTAATGTTCTTACATGAGAAAACTGCCTCAACAAAAATGGGGCTGAACAACCTCCACCCTCACCCCATAACATACCTGGCTAGGTTTCTTTTCAGCACTGTAGCCAGGCTGACAGAGAGTCACAGCTCTATTGAGCCATCTATTCATATAGCCCTCAGTAGTAACGACTTTATGAGCTTCTTTAATGATAAAATTTTAACTATTAGAGAAAAAATTCATCACGTCCTGCCCTCAACCGGTACCGACTTATCTTCAAACACAGGAACCTTAGAAACAGCTGTAAAACCTGATATAAATTTAGACTGCTTTTCTCCTATCGATCTTCTTCAGCTAACTTCAACGGTTTCTTCATCTAAGCCATCAACCTGTCTCTTAGACCCCATTCCAACTAGGCTGCTTAAAGAAGTTATACCCTTAGTTAGCACTCCTTTACTGGATATGATGAATTTGTCTTTATAAACAGGCCCATGTCCCATAGTCTTTTAAAATAGCTGTAATTAAACCTCTTCTTAAAAAGCCCACTCTTGATCCAGGGGTTTTAGCCAACAATAGACCTACAATGTTGTCAAAAAGTGTTTGCCCCCTTCCTGATTTCTTATTTTTTTGCATGTTTGTCACACTTAAATGTTTCAGATCATCAAACAAATTTAAATATTAGTCAAAGATAACACAAGTAAACACAAAATGCAGTTTTTAAATAAAGGTTGTTATTATTAAGGCAAAACAAAATCCAAACCTACATGTCCCTGTGTGAAATAGTGATTGCCCCCTAAACTTAATAACTGGTTGGGCCACCCTTAGCAGCAGCAAGCGCAGTCAAGCGTTTGCGATAACTTGCAATTAGTCTTTTACAGCGCTGTGGAGGAATTTTGGCCCACTCATCTTTGCAGAATTGTTGTAATTCAGCCACATTGGAGGGTTTTCGAGCACTGCCTTTTTAAGGTTATGCCACAGCATCTCAGTAGGATTCAGGGCAGGACTTTGACTAGGCCGCTCCAAAGTCTTCATTTTGTTCTTCTTCAGCCATTCAGAGGTGGACTTGCTGGTGTGTTTTAGATCATTGTCCTGCTGCAGAACCCAAGTTCGCTTCAGCTTGAGGTCACGAACAGATGGCTGGACATTCTCCTTCAGGAGTTTTTGGTAGACAGCAGAATTCATGGTTCCATTTATCACAGCAAAGTCTTCCAGGTCATGAAGCAACAAAACAGCCCCAGACCATCACACTACCACAAACATATTTTATTGTTGGTATGATGTTCTTTTTCTGAAATGCGGTGTTACTTTTACGCCAGATGTAATGGGACACACACCTTCCCAAAAGCCTTGGGGATCATCAAGATGTTTTCTGGCAAAAATGAGACGAGCCTTAATGTTCTTTTTGCTCAGTAGTGGTTTTCGTCTTGGAACTCTGCCATGCAGGCCATTTGTCTCTTTCTTATGGTGGAGTCATGAACACTGACCTTAACTGAGGCATGTGAGGCCTGCAGTTCTTTGGATGTTGTTGTGGGGTCTTTTGTGACCTCTTGGATGAGACGTCGCTGCGCTCTTGGGGTAATTTTGGTCGGCCGGCCACTCCTGGGAAGGTTCACCACTGTTCCATGTTTTCGCCATTTGTCGATAATGGCTCTCACTGTGGTTCGCGGGAGTCCCAGAGCTTTAGAAATGGCTTTATAACTTTTTCCAGACTGATAGATCTCAATAACTTTCTTTCTCATTTGTTCCTGAATTTCTTTGGGTCTCGGCATGATGTCTAGTTTTTGAAGATCTTTTGGTCTACTTCACTTTGTCAGGCAGCTCCTATTTAAGTGATTTTTTGATTGAGAACAGGTGTGGCAGTAATCAGGCCTGGGTGTGGCTAGAGAAACTGAACTCAGGTGTGATAAATCACAGTTAAGTTATGTTTTATCAGGGGGTGCAATCACTATTTCACACCATGTAGGGCCATGTAGGTTTGGATTTTGTTTTCCCTTAATAATAACAACCTTCATTTAAAAACTGCATTTTGTGTTTACTTGTGTTATCTTTGACTAATATTTAAATTTGTTTGATGATCTGAAACATTTACGTGTGACAAACATGCAAAGAATAAGAAATAAGGAAGGGGGCAAATACTTTTTCACACCACTGTATATCTAACCTTCCCTTTCTCTTTGTTTTGTTTGTTTTGTACAATTAATTTACTGCCTTGAGCACAGTAGCATTTTCCTACTCTACAGAGTAAAAATGGCATTGGTTATAGCAGATCATACAGTAGATTCTAACATTCTTCCTTTCTCTGTCTGTCGGTGCCCACCATTTTCTAATGCTGTATGAAATCATCCTGCCGGAGAGAAAAGAAAAATCACCAGCACAGATTCCACCTCCCCCCAACTGCATTCCCTTTGCCTTTTGCGCTGCTTATTATGGCACCACTCACAATACAATATGTCCTTATTGAAGCTTTCAGATGCAAATGAGAGCACTGTCGCCTTCTCTGTGTCCTGCTGACAGCTGTGAGGCCTGCTAACCAGCCTCCTATAATTGCTACTAATTGTTATTCCCTAAGCAGGGCTCAGCAGAGCACTTCAGAACACCCAGCCTCCTGTTATTTGGACTGGAGGGGCTGGGCGTTTGTGATGGGGTATTATGTTGTGGGTTTATGTCTCTACCTTGGATTTTTTTAAGTAAATAAAGAAGTAATGAAGAGATGGAAAGTAACCGAGGTGGGAAGCTAGGAAGGGTTTGCAATTATTCAAGGAAAATGAGAGAGAAAGGATTTATGCTACAACCCAATCTCCTACAAAATACGTCATGTGCAACTGTTCTGCATTAGCTAATTATGTTTAGTAGAAATGCTCATAGCCAATACAGGAAGTAGTGTCACATTTATAGTGATCAGTTTACAGTAAGACAGTGGCAAGTGGCAACTACCATGGCTGGTGGCTGAAGCCAATGCAAAAGTACAGTAATGTTCAGTACTACTGATAACTGCTAGATGCTGGCTCCAACAAATCTGGGTTTCAGTTGACTCCCATTCAAAAAGTATAGCACAGCTGTGCCACCATCTTACTGTAAGCTCAAATGGGTGGGTTTAGACTACTTTTGTAGACCACGTCCAGAGGGTGAGGAAAATTTTGCTTTTGCAAAACAATGATGATTTTTACTCATTCGGTTTTTGTGACAACAGACAGAAATTAGTTACTAAATTGTGAAATAGTCTGTATTAAAACACATAGGTGTATATATAGGTGATCAGAGTAGGAGGAGACAGAACAGAGGTTTCACCAGCAGAGTAACCAGACTGTCTGTCTGTCCCACTGCTGACCACGTGTTGGCTGTGAGACACAACTCTGTTGTCTGCTTACCAAAATAGGACAAAGAAGAAGAGCAGTTTTTCTAGTGTGGACGGAAACCACCTTAAAACACTGGACACATGGGGGCCCCGATAGCTCACCTGGTAGTACCATTAAGCCTGATTCCTGGTTTGACCGGCGGCCCTTTGCTGCATGTCACCCCCATCCCCCACCTTTCCTGTCTATCTCTGCAGCTGTCACTATCAAATAAATGCAAAAATGCCCCAAATTTAAAAAAACAAACAAAAAACACTGGACATATGTCTTTTTCACACGTATACATACTTCTCATGTTAACTGAGACTATGTCCACACTAAGCCATGTGGATGTAGTCTCAGTTAGCTAACCATACCACAACCATGTTGTAGTTGCTCTGGGCAGTTGTTAAGTATTAGACTGTATAATGCATATTAATATATAGACAGAGAACCTTGTGATACATCTGAAACCACTTTTTAGTGAAATCAGATGAAAAATATGGCTGCTAAATAACAGCTAAAATACTGCCGTCTCATTTGTACTTTCATGTTAATAAGTGATGTTGTAAGTATGTGTGTCTTATGAGAAAGATATCCTTTGTCTTTTTTTCATCAAACCACAATACGGCCCCTTTTGGTATTGTGTGTGAGTGGGTAGGTGTATGCGTGTGTAGGTGGAGGATAATGTAGTAGAATCAGATGCTGTTTGTTTACTACATCAGTGTTGTTTGTTCACATCACTTCCTATGGGCATGAGACAGAGCGACAGAGAGCAGTGACAGAGTTTATCTGTGTCAGGATGTT